>NC_071267.1:6688838-6916338 GCF_023375685.1 Ictalurus furcatus
GTGACAATAGAAGTGATGATGGTACATCACTCCATGTGAAAGAACCAGGTGATTCACACATGGACAGGCAGTTATCACTCTAGATTGAGTGTAGGTACACAGCCAAATGATACTTTCACTGATGTATTTCGAAACATCTATTCCACTAAAAATGGGGAAGAATTTTAGTAAAACTAAATAAATGATGAAGAGAAACAAGTGTGTTACAATCTCAACAGCAATGAATGTGATTATAGTTTCACACTCCAGGTTTTCGGTGTCCAAATTCACTGAATGTTGCCCCAACTTGTTAGCACTTTCATTTAAACTGCAGTAAATGTGCTACAATTAGGGTAACATTCAGAGATACATTGCAGGACTCACACAAGTTAGTAACATCAATCACACAGATGAGACTGCCCCAAAGAGTAGCACTTATTGATGAAATTGAAATCAGTGCTTCTATTTGAAGTAATCTAATTGTGCTTGTTTTATTTTTGGTAAAGTATTTGATGTCATCTTACAAATGAGCAGTTTCATGAAATCTGATGAGATCAATTGAGACTTCCCCAAAGAGTAGCACTTATTGATGAAATAAAAATCAGTGCCTCTATTTGAAGTAATCTAATTGTGCTTGTTTAATTTTTGGTAAAGTATTTGTTGTCATCCTATGATTTAGCAATTTCATGAAACCTGGATAAAAGATCTTATTGATTCAGTCGTTTGAATCACTTAAAACTACCCCAACAAATAGCACTTACCAAATAATTCAGACAGGTCAGAGCCATTGTTAGGGTATCAACTGTGATAATAATTTGGAATTGTCTTCTTCACTTAAACTTCACCTGAAATAATTTCCAATAAATGTATACTATGATAGCATATGTACTTTTGTACAAAGGCTTCACTGACAACTAACTAGTCGAACAAGTTCTTCATTCTGTGTGCTGTTCCTTTAATTGACAGAATGAATTTCACTGAGTACATGGGAAACAGTTGAACGAACCATTTGATGTTAAAAAAATATATTTTACAGTTTCAACATTTCACATTGTTGATGTCATTGAAAGATTTCAAAGCTTGTAGAAAGTTAGATTAAAACTGCAGTAAATGTGTTACAATTAGGATTACATCCAGAGATACATTGCAGTAGTCACAGCAGTCAAATACACAGATGAGATTGCCCCAAAGAGAAGCACTTATGAATATATTTTAAATCAGTGCTCCTATTTGAAGTAAACTAATTGTGCATTATTTACAGAGTATTGGATTTTGTCCAAATTGTTTAACATTTAATAAATTGTAAAAAGTATCTTTAGGTGCTTGAATCACCCAAAACCACCCTAACAAATAGCACTTACCAATTGATTCAGGAAGGTCAGAGCCATTGTTAGGGTATCTGTTGTGAAAAGAAGGGAGATAGGTGCTCTTCTTCTTTGCTTCTTCTCTTGCCATATTTACCACTGATAATATAATCGTTACATAACTGTTATGTTAGAAAGTGTCCATTGAGTATTTTCTAGTTGACCACTATTTCATTCTGAGTGGCCTGAGTCAGGTGTTGTTCATTTAAATGCTCACAATCTGATCAGAACTTGAGACGATTCACAGTCCAACCCACAAAATCCAATGTGACAATAGAAGTGATGATGGTACATCACTCCATGTGAAAGAACCAGGTGATTCACACATGGACAGGCAGTTATCACTCTAGATTGAGTGTAGGTACACAGCCAAATGATACTTTCACTGATGTATTTCGAAACATCTATTCCACTAAAAATGGGGAAGAATTTTAGTAAAACTAAATAAATGATGAAGAGAAACAAGTGTGTTACAATCTCAACAGCAATGAATGTGATTATAGTTTCACACTCCAGGTTTTCGGTGTCCAAATTCACTGAATGTTGCCCCAACTTGTTAGCACTTTCATTTAAACTGCAGTAAATGTGCTACAATTAGGGTAACATTCAGAGATACATTGCAGGACTCACACAAGTTAGTAACATCAATCACACAGATGAGACTGCCCCAAAGAGTAGCACTTATTGATGAAATTGAAATCAGTGCTTCTATTTGAAGTAATCTAATTGTGCTTGTTTTATTTTTGGTAAAGTATTTGATGTCATCTTACAAATGAGCAGTTTCATGAAATCTGATGAGATCAATTGAGACTTCCCCAAAGAGTAGCACTTATTGATGAAATAAAAATCAGTGCCTCTATTTGAAGTAATCTAATTGTGCTTGTTTAATTTTTGGTAAAGTATTTGTTGTCATCCTATGATTTAGCAATTTCATGAAACCTGGATAAAAGATCTTATTGATTCAGTCGTTTGAATCACTTAAAACTACCCCAACAAATAGCACTTACCAAATAATTCAGACAGGTCAGAGCCATTGTTAGGGTATCAACTGTGATAATAATTTGGAATTGTCTTCTTCACTTAAACTTCACCTGAAATAATTTCCAATAAATGTATACTATGATAGCATATGTACTTTTGTACAAAGGCTTCACTGACAACTAACTAGTCGAACAAGTTCTTCATTCTGTGTGCTGTTCCTTTAATTGACAGAATGAATTTCACTGAGTACATGGGAAACAGTTGAACGAACCATTTGATGTTAAAAAAATATATATTTTACAGTTTCAACATTTCACATTGTTGATGTCATTGAAAGATTTCAAAGCTTGTAGAAAGTTAGATTAAAACTGCAGTAAATGTGTTACAATTAGGATTACATCCAGAGATACATTGCAGTAGTCACAGCAGTCAAATACACAGATGAGATTGCCCCAAAGAGAAGCACTTATGAATATATTTTAAATCAGTGCTCCTATTTGAAGTAAACTAATTGTGCATTATTTACAGAGTATTGGATTTTGTCCAAATTGTTTAACATTTAATAAATTGTAAAAAGTATCTTTAGGTGCTTGAATCACCCAAAACCACCTTAACCAAAAGCACTTACCAATTGATTCAGGAAGGTCAGAGCCATTGTTAGTCTATCTGTTGTAAAAAGAAGGGAGACAGGTGCTCTTCTTCTTTGCGTCTTCTCTTGCCATATTTACCACTGATAATATAATCGTTACATAACTGTTATGTTAGAAAGTGTCCATTGAGTATTTTCTAGTTGACCACTATTTCATTCTGAGTGGCCTGAGTCAGGTGTTGTTCATTTAAATGCTCACAATCTGATCAGAACTTGAGACGATTCACAGTCCAACCCACAAAATCCAATGTGACAATAGAAGTGATGATGGTACATCACTCCATGTGAAAGAACCAGGTGATTCACACATGGACAGGCAGTTATCACTCTAGATTGAGTGTAGGTACACAGCCAAATGATACTTTCACTGATGTATTTCGAAACATCTATTCCACTAAAAATGGGGAAGAATTTTAGTAAAACTAAATAAATGATGAAGAGAAACAAGTGTGTTACAATCTCAACAGCAATGAATGTGATTATAGTTTCACACTCCAGGTTTTCGGTGTCCAAATTCACTGAATGTTGCCCCAACTTGTTAGCACTTTCATTTAAACTGCAGTAAATGTGCTACAATTAGGGTAACATTCAGAGATACATTGCAGGACTCACACAAGTTAGTAACATCAATCACACAGATGAGACTGCCCCAAAGAGTAGCACTTATTGATGAAATTGAAATCAGTGCTTCTATTTGAAGTAATCTAATTGTGCTTGTTTTATTTTTGGTAAAGTATTTGATGTCATCTTACAAATGAGCAGTTTCATGAAATCTGATGAGATCAATTGAGACTTCCCCAAAGAGTAGCACTTATTGATGAAATAAAAATCAGTGCCTCTATTTGAAGTAATCTAATTGTGCTTGTTTAATTTTTGGTAAAGTATTTGTTGTCATCCTATGATTTAGCAATTTCATGAAACCTGGATAAAAGATCTTATTGATTCAGTCGTTTGAATCACTTAAAACTACCCCAACAAATAGCACTTACCAAATAATTCAGACAGGTCAGAGCCATTGTTAGGGTATCAACTGTGATAATAATTTGGAATTGTCTTCTTCACTTAAACTTCACCTGAAATAATTTCCAATAAATGTATACTATGATAGCATATGTACTTTTGTACAAAGGCTTCACTGACAACTAACTAGTCGAACAAGTTCTTCATTCTGTGTGCTGTTCCTTTAATTGACAGAATGAATTTCACTGAGTACATGGGAAACAGTTGAACGAACCATTTGATGTTAAAAAAAATATTTTACAGTTTCAACATTTCACATTGTTGATGTCATTGAAAGATTTCAAAGCTTGTAGAAAGTTAGATTAAAACTGCAGTAAATGTGTTACAATTAGGATTACATCCAGAGATACATTGCAGTAGTCACAGCAGTCAAATACACAGATGAGATTGCCCCAAAGAGAAGCACTTATGAATATATTTTAAATCAGTGCTCCTATTTGAAGTAAACTAATTGTGCATTATTTACAGAGTATTGGATTTTGTCCAAACTGTTTAACATTTAATAAATTGTAAAAAGTATCTTTAGGTGCTTGAATCACCCAAAACCACCCTAACAAATAGCACTTACCAATTGATTCAGGAAGGTCAGAGCCATTGTTAGGGTATCTGTTGTGACAATAAGGGAGATAGGTGCTCTTCTTCTTTGCTTCTTCTCTTGCCATATTTACCACTGATAATATAATCGTTACATAACTGTTATGTTAGAAAGTGTCCATTGAGTATTTTCTAGTTGACCACTATTTCATTCTGAGTGGCCTGAGTCAGGTGTTGTTCATTTAAATGCTCACAATCTGATCAGAACTTGAGACGATTCACAGTCCAACCCACAAAATCCAATGTGACAATAGAAGTGATGATGGTACATCACTCCATGTGAAAGAACCAGGTGATTCACACATGGACAGGCAGTTATCACTCTAGATTGAGTGTAGGTACACAGCCAAATGATACTTTCACTGATGTATTTCGAAACATCTATTCCACTAAAAATGGGGAAGAATTTTAGTAAAACTAAATAAATGATGAAGAGAAACAACAGTTTTGTCGTACTACAACTCTCAACAGCAGATGAATGTGAATTTAGTTTCACACCTCCAAGGTTTTCGTTCCAACATTCACTGAATGTTGCCCCAACTTGTTAGCACTTTCATTTAAAACTGTAGTAAATGTGCTACAATTAGGGTGACATTCAGAGATACATTGCAGTAGTCACAGCAGTCAAATACACAGATGAGATTGCCCCAAAGAGAAGCACTTATGAATATATTTTAAATCAGTGCTCCTATTTGAAGTAAACTAATTGTGCATTATTTACAGAGTATTGGATTTTGTCCAAATTGTTTAACATTTAATAAATTGTAAAAAGTATCTTTAGGTGCTTGAATCACCCAAAACACCTTAACCAAAGCACTTACCAATTGATTCAGGAAGGTCAGAGCCATTGTTAGTCTATCTGTTGTAAAAAGAAGGGAGACAGCTGCTCTTCTTCTTTGCGTCTTCTCTTGCCATATTTACCACTGATAATATAATCGTTACATAACTGTTATGTTAGAAAGTGTCCATTGAGTATTTTCTAGTTGACCACTATTTCATTCTGAGTGGCCTGAGTCAGGTGTTGTTCATTTAAATGCTCACAATCTGATCAGAACTTGAGACGATTCACAGTCCAACCCACAAAATCCAATGTGACAATAGAAGTGATGATGGTACATCACTCCATGTGAAAGAACCAGGTGATTCACACATGGACAGGCAGTTATCACTCTAGATTGAGTGTAGGTACACAGCCAAATGATACTTTCACTGATGTATTTCGAAACATCTATTCCACTAAAAATGGGGAAGAATTTTAGTAAAACTAAATAAATGATGAAGAGAAACAAGTGTGTTACAATCTCAACAGCAATGAATGTGATTATAGTTTCACACTCCAGGTTTTCGGTGTCCAAATTCACTGAATGTTGCCCCAACTTGTTAGCACTTTCATTTAAACTGCAGTAAATGTGCTACAATTAGGGTAACATTCAGAGATACATTGCAGGACTCACACAAGTTAGTAACATCAATCACACAGATGAGACTGCCCCAAAGAGTAGCACTTATTGATGAAATTGAAATCAGTGCTTCTATTTGAAGTAATCTAATTGTGCTTGTTTTATTTTTGGTAAAGTATTTGATGTCATCTTACAAATGAGCAGTTTCATGAAATCTGATGAGATCAATTGAGACTTCCCCAAAGAGTAGCACTTATTGATGAAATAAAAATCAGTGCCTCTATTTGAAGTAATCTAATTGTGCTTGTTTAATTTTTGGTAAAGTATTTGTTGTCATCCTATGATTTAGCAATTTCATGAAACCTGGATAAAAGATCTTATTGATTCAGTCGTTTGAATCACTTAAAACTACCCCAACAAATAGCACTTACCAAATAATTCAGACAGGTCAGAGCCATTGTTAGGGTATCAACTGTGATAATAATTTGGAATTGTCTTCTTCACTTAAACTTCACCTGAAATAATTTCCAATAAATGTATACTATGATAGCATATGTACTTTTGTACAAAGGCTTCACTGACAACTAACTAGTCGAACAAGTTCTTCATTCTGTGTGCTGTTCCTTTAATTGACAGAATGAATTTCACTGAGTACATGGGAAACAGTTGAACGAACCATTTGATGTTAAAAAAATATATATTTTACAGTTTCAACATTTCACATTGTTGATGTCATTGAAAGATTTCAAAGCTTGTAGAAAGTTAGATTAAAACTGCAGTAAATGTGTTACAATTAGGATTACATCCAGAGATACATTGCAGTAGTCACAGCAGTCAAATACACAGATGAGATTGCCCCAAAGAGAAGCACTTATGAATATATTTTAAATCAGTGCTCCTATTTGAAGTAAACTAATTGTGCATTATTTACAGAGTATTGGATTTTGTCCAAATTGTTTAACATTTAATAAATTGTAAAAAGTATCTTTAGGTGCTTGAATCACCCAAAACCACCCTAACAAATAGCACTTACCAATTGATTCAGGAAGGTCAGAGCCATTGTTAGTCTATCTGTTGTAAAAAGAAGGGAGACAGGTGCTCTTCTTCTTTGCGTCTTCTCTTGCCATATTTACCACTGATAATATAATCGTTACATAACTGTTATGTTAGAAAGTGTCCATTGAGTATTTTCTAGTTGACCACTATTTCATTCTGAGTGGCCTGAGTCAGGTGTTGTTCATTTAAATGCTCACAATCTGATCAGAACTTGAGACGATTCACAGTCCAACCCACAAAATCCAATGTGACAATAGAAGTGATGATGGTACATCACTCCATGTGAAAGAACCAGGTGATTCACACATGGACAGGCAGTTATCACTCTAGATTGAGTGTAGGTACACAGCCAAATGATACTTTCACTGATGTATTTCGAAACATCTATTCCACTAAAAATGGGGAAGAATTTTAGTAAAACTAAATAAATGATGAAGAGAAACAAGTGTGTTACAATCTCAACAGCAATGAATGTGATTATAGTTTCACACTCCAGGTTTTCGGTGTCCAAATTCACTGAATGTTGCCCCAACTTGTTAGCACTTTCATTTAAACTGCAGTAAATGTGCTACAATTAGGGTAACATTCAGAGATACATTGCAGGACTCACACAAGTTAGTAACATCAATCACACAGATGAGACTGCCCCAAAGAGTAGCACTTATTGATGAAATTGAAATCAGTGCTTCTATTTGAAGTAATCTAATTGTGCTTGTTTTATTTTTGGTAAAGTATTTGATGTCATCTTACAAATGAGCAGTTTCATGAAATCTGATGAGATCAATTGAGACTTCCCCAAAGAGTAGCACTTATTGATGAAATAAAAATCAGTGCCTCTATTTGAAGTAATCTAATTGTGCTTGTTTAATTTTTGGTAAAGTATTTGTTGTCATCCTATGATTTAGCAATTTCATGAAACCTGGATAAAAGATCTTATTGATTCAGTCGTTTGAATCACTTAAAACTACCCCAACAAATAGCACTTACCAAATAATTCAGACAGGTCAGAGCCATTGTTAGGGTATCAACTGTGATAATAATTTGGAATTGTCTTCTTCACTTAAACTTCACCTGAAATAATTTCCAATAAATGTATACTATGATAGCATATGTACTTTTGTACAAAGGCTTCACTGACAACTAACTAGTCGAACAAGTTCTTCATTCTGTGTGCTGTTCCTTTAATTGACAGAATGAATTTCACTGAGTACATGGGAAACAGTTGAACGAACCATTTGATGTTAAAAAAATATATTTTACAGTTTCAACATTTCACATTGTTGATGTCATTGAAAGATTTCAAAGCTTGTAGAAAGTTAGATTAAAACTGCAGTAAATGTGTTACAATTAGGATTACATCCAGAGATACATTGCAGTAGTCACAGCAGTCAAATACACAGATGAGATTGCCCCAAAGAGAAGCACTTATGAATATATTTTAAATCAGTGCTCCTATTTGAAGTAAACTAATTGTGCATTATTTACAGAGTATTGGATTTTGTCCAAACTGTTTAACATTTAATAAATTGTAAAAAGTATCTTTAGGTGCTTGAATCACCCAAAACCACCCTAACAAATAGCACTTACCAATTGATTCAGGAAGGTCAGAGCCATTGTTAGGGTATCTGTTGTGAAAAGAAGGGAGATAGGTGCTCTTCTTCTTTGCGTCTTCTCTTGCCATATTTACCACTGATAATATAATCGTTACATAACTGTTATGTTAGAAAGTGTCCATTGAGTATTTTCTAGTTGACCACTATTTCATTCTGAGTGGCCTGAGTCAGGTGTTGTTCATTTAAATGCTCACAATCTGATCAGAACTTGAGACGATTCACAGTCCAACCCACAAAATCCAATGTGACAATAGAAGTGATGATGGTACATCACTCCATGTGAAAGAACCAGGTGATTCACACATGGACAGGCAGTTATCACTCTAGATTGAGTGTAGGTACACAGCCAAATGATACTTTCACTGATGTATTTCGAAACATCTATTCCACTAAAAATGGGGAAGAATTTTAGTAAAACTAAATAAATGATGAAGAGAAACAAGTGTGTTACAATCTCAACAGCAATGAATGTGATTATAGTTTCACACTCCAGGTTTTCGGTGTCCAAATTCACTGAATGTTGCCCCAACTTGTTAGCACTTTCATTTAAACTGCAGTAAATGTGCTACAATTAGGGTAACATTCAGAGATACATTGCAGGACTCACACAAGTTAGTAACATCAATCACACAGATGAGACTGCCCCAAAGAGTAGCACTTATTGATGAAATTGAAATCAGTGCTTCTATTTGAAGTAATCTAATTGTGCTTGTTTTATTTTTGGTAAAGTATTTGATGTCATCTTACAAATGAGCAGTTTCATGAAATCTGATGAGATCAATTGAGACTTCCCCAAAGAGTAGCACTTATTGATGAAATAAAAATCAGTGCCTCTATTTGAAGTAATCTAATTGTGCTTGTTTAATTTTTGGTAAAGTATTTGTTGTCATCCTATGATTTAGCAATTTCATGAAACCTGGATAAAAGATCTTATTGATTCAGTCGTTTGAATCACTTAAAACTACCCCAACAAATAGCACTTACCAAATAATTCAGACAGGTCAGAGCCATTGTTAGGGTATCAACTGTGATAATAATTTGGAATTGTCTTCTTCACTTAAACTTCACCTGAAATAATTTCCAATAAATGTATACTATGATAGCATATGTACTTTTGTACAAAGGCTTCACTGACAACTAACTAGTCGAACAAGTTCTTCATTCTGTGTGCTGTTCCTTTAATTGACAGAATGAATTTCACTGAGTACATGGGAAACAGTTGAACGAACCATTTGATGTTAAAAAAAATATATTTTACAGTTTCAACATTTCACATTGTTGATGTCATTGAAAGATTTCAAAGCTTGTAGAAAGTTAGATTAAAACTGCAGTAAATGTGTTACAATTAGGATTACATCCAGAGATACATTGCAGTAGTCACAGCAGTCAAATACACAGATGAGATTGCCCCAAAGAGAAGCACTTATGAATATATTTTAAATCAGTGCTCCTATTTGAAGTAAACTAATTGTGCATTATTTACAGAGTATTGGATTTTGTCCAAATTGTTTAACATTTAATAAATTGTAAAAAGTATCTTTAGGTGCTTGAATCACCCAAAACCACCTTAACCAAAAGCACTTACCAATTGATTCAGGAAGGTCAGAGCCATTGTTAGTCTATCTGTTGTAAAAAGAAGGGAGACAGGTGCTCTTCTTCTTTGCGTCTTCTCTTGCCATATTTACCACTGATAATATAATCGTTACATAACTGTTATGTTAGAAAGTGTCCATTGAGTATTTTCTAGTTGACCACTATTTCATTCTGAGTGGCCTGAGTCAGGTGTTGTTCATTTAAATGCTCACAATCTGATCAGAACTTGAGACGATTCACAGTCCAACCCACAAAATCCAATGTGACAATAGAAGTGATGATGGTACATCACTCCATGTGAAAGAACCAGGTGATTCACACATGGACAGGCAGTTATCACTCTAGATTGAGTGTAGGTACACAGCCAAATGATACTTTCACTGATGTATTTCGAAACATCTATTCCACTAAAAATGGGGAAGAATTTTAGTAAAACTAAATAAATGATGAAGAGAAACAAGTGTGTTACAATCTCAACAGCAATGAATGTGATTATAGTTTCACACTCCAGGTTTTCGGTGTCCAAATTCACTGAATGTTGCCCCAACTTGTTAGCACTTTCATTTAAACTGCAGTAAATGTGCTACAATTAGGGTAACATTCAGAGATACATTGCAGGACTCACACAAGTTAGTAACATCAATCACACAGATGAGACTGCCCCAAAGAGTAGCACTTATTGATGAAATTGAAATCAGTGCTTCTATTTGAAGTAATCTAATTGTGCTTGTTTTATTTTTGGTAAAGTATTTGATGTCATCTTACAAATGAGCAGTTTCATGAAATCTGATGAGATCAATTGAGACTTCCCCAAAGAGTAGCACTTATTGATGAAATAAAAATCAGTGCCTCTATTTGAAGTAATCTAATTGTGCTTGTTTAATTTTTGGTAAAGTATTTGTTGTCATCCTATGATTTAGCAATTTCATGAAACCTGGATAAAAGATCTTATTGATTCAGTCGTTTGAATCACTTAAAACTACCCCAACAAATAGCACTTACCAAATAATTCAGACAGGTCAGAGCCATTGTTAGGGTATCAACTGTGATAATAATTTGGAATTGTCTTCTTCACTTAAACTTCACCTGAAATAATTTCCAATAAATGTATACTATGATAGCATATGTACTTTTGTACAAAGGCTTCACTGACAACTAACTAGTCGAACAAGTTCTTCATTCTGTGTGCTGTTCCTTTAATTGACAGAATGAATTTCACTGAGTACATGGGAAACAGTTGAACGAACCATTTGATGTTAAAAAAATATATTTTACAGTTTCAACATTTCACATTGTTGATGTCATTGAAAGATTTCAAAGCTTGTAGAAAGTTAGATTAAAACTGCAGTAAATGTGTTACAATTAGGATTACATCCAGAGATACATTGCAGTAGTCACAGCAGTCAAATACACAGATGAGATTGCCCCAAAGAGAAGCACTTATGAATATATTTTAAATCAGTGCTCCTATTTGAAGTAAACTAATTGTGCATTATTTACAGAGTATTGGATTTTGTCCAAACTGTTTAACATTTAATAAATTGTAAAAAGTATCTTTAGGTGCTTGAATCACCCAAAACCACCCTAACAAATAGCACTTACCAATTGATTCAGGAAGGTCAGAGCCATTGTTAGGTCTATCTGTTGTGACAATAAGGGAGATAGGTGCTCTTCTTCTTTGCGTCTTCTCTTGCCATATTTACCACTGATAATATAATCGTTACATAACTGTTATGTTAGAAAGTGTCCATTGAGTATTTTCTAGTTGACCACTATTTCATTCTGAGTGGCCTGAGTCAGGTGTTGTTCATTTAAATGCTCACAATCTGATCAGAACTTGAGACGATTCACAGTCCAACCCACAAAATCCAATGTGACAATAGAAGTGATGATGGTACATCACTCCATGTGAAAGAACCAGGTGATTCACACATGGACAGGCAGTTATCACTCTAGATTGAGTGTAGGTACACAGCCAAATGATACTTTCACTGATGTATTTCGAAACATCTATTCCACTAAAAATGGGGAAGAATTTTAGTAAAACTAAATAAATGATGAAGAGAAACAAGTGTGTTACAATCTCAACAGCAATGAATGTGATTATAGTTTCACACTCCAGGTTTTCGGTGTCCAAATTCACTGAATGTTGCCCCAACTTGTTAGCACTTTCATTTAAACTGCAGTAAATGTGCTACAATTAGGGTAACATTCAGAGATACATTGCAGGACTCACACAAGTTAGTAACATCAATCACACAGATGAGACTGCCCCAAAGAGTAGCACTTATTGATGAAATTGAAATCAGTGCTTCTATTTGAAGTAATCTAATTGTGCTTGTTTTATTTTTGGTAAAGTATTTGATGTCATCTTACAAATGAGCAGTTTCATGAAATCTGATGAGATCAATTGAGACTTCCCCAAAGAGTAGCACTTATTGATGAAATAAAAATCAGTGCCTCTATTTGAAGTAATCTAATTGTGCTTGTTTAATTTTTGGTAAAGTATTTGTTGTCATCCTATGATTTAGCAATTTCATGAAACCTGGATAAAAGATCTTATTGATTCAGTCGTTTGAATCACTTAAAACTACCCCAACAAATAGCACTTACCAAATAATTCAGACAGGTCAGAGCCATTGTTAGGGTATCAACTGTGATAATAATTTGGAATTGTCTTCTTCACTTAAACTTCACCTGAAATAATTTCCAATAAATGTATACTATGATAGCATATGTACTTTTGTACAAAGGCTTCACTGACAACTAACTAGTCGAACAAGTTCTTCATTCTGTGTGCTGTTCCTTTAATTGACAGAATGAATTTCACTGAGTACATGGGAAACAGTTGAACGAACCATTTGATGTTAAAAAAATATATTTTACAGTTTCAACATTTCACATTGTTGATGTCATTGAAAGATTTCAAAGCTTGTAGAAAGTTAGATTAAAACTGCAGTAAATGTGTTACAATTAGGATTACATCCAGAGATACATTGCAGTAGTCACAGCAGTCAAATACACAGATGAGATTGCCCCAAAGAGAAGCACTTATGAATATATTTTAAATCAGTGCTCCTATTTGAAGTAAACTAATTGTGCATTATTTACAGAGTATTGGATTTTGTCCAAACTGTTTAACATTTAATAAATTGTAAAAAGTATCTTTAGGTGCTTGAATCACCCAAAACCACCCTAACAAATAGCACTTACCAATTGATTCAGGAAGGTCAGAGCCATTGTTAGGGTATCTGTTGTGACAATAAGGGAGATAGGTGCTCTTCTTCTTTGCGTCTTCTCTTGCCATATTTACCACTGATAATATAATCGTTACATAACTGTTATGTTAGAAAGTGTCCATTGAGTATTTTCTAGTTGACCACTATTTCATTCTGAGTGGCCTGAGTCAGGTGTTGTTCATTTAAATGCTCACAATCTGATCAGAACTTGAGACGATTCACAGTCCAACCCACAAAATCCAATGTGACAATAGAAGTGATGATGGTACATCACTCCATGTGAAAGAACCAGGTGATTCACACATGGACAGGCAGTTATCACTCTAGATTGAGTGTAGGTACACAGCCAAATGATACTTTCACTGATGTATTTCGAAACATCTATTCCACTAAAAATGGGGAAGAATTTTAGTAAAACTAAATAAATGATGAAGAGAAACAAGTGTGTTACAATCTCAACAGCAATGAATGTGATTATAGTTTCACACTCCAGGTTTTCGGTGTCCAAATTCACTGAATGTTGCCCCAACTTGTTAGCACTTTCATTTAAACTGCAGTAAATGTGCTACAATTAGGGTAACATTCAGAGATACATTGCAGGACTCACACAAGTTAGTAACATCAATCACACAGATGAGACTGCCCCAAAGAGTAGCACTTATTGATGAAATTGAAATCAGTGCTTCTATTTGAAGTAATCTAATTGTGCTTGTTTTATTTTTGGTAAAGTATTTGATGTCATCTTACAAATGAGCAGTTTCATGAAATCTGATGAGATCAATTGAGACTTCCCCAAAGAGTAGCACTTATTGATGAAATAAAAATCAGTGCCTCTATTTGAAGTAATCTAATTGTGCTTGTTTAATTTTTGGTAAAGTATTTGTTGTCATCCTATGATTTAGCAATTTCATGAAACCTGGATAAAAGATCTTATTGATTCAGTCGTTTGAATCACTTAAAACTACCCCAACAAATAGCACTTACCAAATAATTCAGACAGGTCAGAGCCATTGTTAGGGTATCAACTGTGATAATAATTTGGAATTGTCTTCTTCACTTAAACTTCACCTGAAATAATTTCCAATAAATGTATACTATGATAGCATATGTACTTTTGTACAAAGGCTTCACTGACAACTAACTAGTCGAACAAGTTCTTCATTCTGTGTGCTGTTCCTTTAATTGACAGAATGAATTTCACTGAGTACATGGGAAACAGTTGAACGAACCATTTGATGTTAAAAAAAATATTTTACAGTTTCAACATTTCACATTGTTGATGTCATTGAAAGATTTCAAAGCTTGTAGAAAGTTAGATTAAAACTGCAGTAAATGTGTTACAATTAGGATTACATCCAGAGATACATTGCAGTAGTCACAGCAGTCAAATACACAGATGAGATTGCCCCAAAGAGAAGCACTTATGAATATATTTTAAATCAGTGCTCCTATTTGAAGTAAACTAATTGTGCATTATTTACAGAGTATTGGATTTTGTCCAAACTGTTTAACATTTAATAAATTGTAAAAAGTATCTTTAGGTGCTTGAATCACCCAAAACCACCCTAACAAATAGCACTTACCAATTGATTCAGGAAGGTCAGAGCCATTGTTAGTCTATCTGTTGTAAAAAGAAGGGAGACAGGTGCTCTTCTTCTTTGCGTCTTCTCTTGCCATATTTACCACTGATAATATAATCGTTACATAACTGTTATGTTAGAAAGTGTCCATTGAGTATTTTCTAGTTGACCACTATTTCATTCTGAGTGGCCTGAGTCAGGTGTTGTTCATTTAAATGCTCACAATCTGATCAGAACTTGAGACGATTCACAGTCCAACCCACAAAATCCAATGTGACAATAGAAGTGATGATGGTACATCACTCCATGTGAAAGAACCAGGTGATTCACACATGGACAGGCAGTTATCACTCTAGATTGAGTGTAGGTACACAGCCAAATGATACTTTCACTGATGTATTTCGAAACATCTATTCCACTAAAAATGGGGAAGAATTTTAGTAAAACTAAATAAATGATGAAGAGAAACAAGTGTGTTACAATCTCAACAGCAATGAATGTGATTATAGTTTCACACTCCAGGTTTTCGGTGTCCAAATTCACTGAATGTTGCCCCAACTTGTTAGCACTTTCATTTAAACTGCAGTAAATGTGCTACAATTAGGGTAACATTCAGAGATACATTGCAGGACTCACACAAGTTAGTAACATCAATCACACAGATGAGACTGCCCCAAAGAGTAGCACTTATTGATGAAATTGAAATCAGTGCTTCTATTTGAAGTAATCTAATTGTGCTTGTTTTATTTTTGGTAAAGTATTTGATGTCATCTTACAAATGAGCAGTTTCATGAAATCTGATGAGATCAATTGAGACTTCCCCAAAGAGTAGCACTTATTGATGAAATAAAAATCAGTGCCTCTATTTGAAGTAATCTAATTGTGCTTGTTTAATTTTTGGTAAAGTATTTGTTGTCATCCTATGATTTAGCAATTTCATGAAACCTGGATAAAAGATCTTATTGATTCAGTCGTTTGAATCACTTAAAACTACCCCAACAAATAGCACTTACCAAATAATTCAGACAGGTCAGAGCCATTGTTAGGGTATCAACTGTGATAATAATTTGGAATTGTCTTCTTCACTTAAACTTCACCTGAAATAATTTCCAATAAATGTATACTATGATAGCATATGTACTTTTGTACAAAGGCTTCACTGACAACTAACTAGTCGAACAAGTTCTTCATTCTGTGTGCTGTTCCTTTAATTGACAGAATGAATTTCACTGAGTACATGGGAAACAGTTGAACGAACCATTTGATGTTAAAAAAAATATTTTACAGTTTCAACATTTCACATTGTTGATGTCATTGAAAGATTTCAAAGCTTGTAGAAAGTTAGATTAAAACTGCAGTAAATGTGTTACAATTAGGATTACATCCAGAGATACATTGCAGTAGTCACAGCAGTCAAATACACAGATGAGATTGCCCCAAAGAGAAGCACTTATGAATATATTTTAAATCAGTGCTCCTATTTGAAGTAAACTAATTGTGCATTATTTACAGAGTATTGGATTTTGTCCAAACTGTTTAACATTTAATAAATTGTAAAAAGTATCTTTAGGTGCTTGAATCACCCAAAACCACCCTAACAAATAGCACTTACCAATTGATTCAGGAAGGTCAGAGCCATTGTTAGTCTATCTGTTGTAAAAAGAAGGGAGACAGGTGCTCTTCTTCTTTGCGTCTTCTCTTGCCATATTTACCACTGATAATATAATCGTTACATAACTGTTATGTTAGAAAGTGTCCATTGAGTATTTTCTAGTTGACCACTATTTCATTCTGAGTGGCCTGAGTCAGGTGTTGTTCATTTAAATGCTCACAATCTGATCAGAACTTGAGACGATTCACAGTCCAACCCACAAAATCCAATGTGACAATAGAAGTGATGATGGTACATCACTCCATGTGAAAGAACCAGGTGATTCACACATGGACAGGCAGTTATCACTCTAGATTGAGTGTAGGTACACAGCCAAATGATACTTTCACTGATGTATTTCGAATGTATGTGAATGTGTGTATTGACGCCTCTACACAGACAGAACCTCCCTCCAGCTTTCAGTCTGAGGATGGTGTCACCTTCTCTGATCTGGGCTCTGACCATTCTTCCCTCTTCTCACCTGTCAGTCCGCCCCACTCTCAGTGGTCTTCTTATTTCACCTTTGCTGACTATCCCATGTCCCCAGGACACACCCCATTTTCTTCCCCCTACCGCTCTCCTCAAGATTACGCACCCACCAGTCCTGTGAATTATCAATAAAACGTCCCTGAAATTGGGGTTAATCTAAAAATTCAGTAGATAGTAGCTTAAAGCATAAGTTATGTGTGATAGTCTCTTGAATTGAGACTATGTTGTTTTTAATGTCATCTTGACATAGCAAAATTTATGGTCATGAGCCACTGCTAATATAGATGCTTGATTTTCTGAAAATGTGAATTTTAAAGTTTGAATCTCTTAAGACTCAAATAAAACTAGAAACACTTCTGAAAAATTTGGGACTGTATGGAAAATGCAAAAAAAAAAAAAAAAAAAAAAAAAAAAAAAAAAAAGGGTCATTTGAAAATTCAAATAACCCTGTACTATATTGAAAACACATTATTAACAAAATATTTGATGTTTTACTTTGTGAATTTAATAAATTTTTTGAAAATATACATTAATGTCAAATTTGATGACTGCAACACACTCCAATAAAGTTGGCACAGTCAACTATTTACCGCTGTGTAACATCACCTTTTATTTTAATAACACTTGATGGGGGAATTTTCCCCATTCATCCATTGTACAACCCGCATCACAGTACAGATGGATAATGACCCAAAACATACCGCAAAAGCAAGGCAAAGAATTTGAATGTTCTTAAATGGCCAAGTCAGTCATATGACCTCAAACCAATTGAGTATGCTTTTCACTTACTGACGGGTGAAAACAAGCAGCAGCTAAAGGCAGCTGCAGTAAAGGCCTAGCAAAGCATCTAAAGGGAAAAAACTCAGCATTTGGTGATGTAAATGGTTTCCAGACTTCAGGCAGTCATTGACGGCAAAGGATTTGCATCCAAGTATTAAAAATAATCATCCATCCATCCATCTCTTACTCCTTTTCAGGGTCACAGGTAACCTATCCCAGGCCACTGTTAGTGTCCAGTCCATATATGCCCCATCTCATCCCTAGGGCCGATGTTCAAAGAGGGCTTTATATACTGCTTTCATCTTTCTGAAGTCCCGAATGAACATAATGTGTCAACAGAGGCCAAACGATTTTGGACTTCTATTTTTCCTAGATTTGGAATGATGGAGATGTGGAATTTCGCAGAAGTAACTCACTACCGCCTCTCCGTGCTTGCAAATGCTACAACTGAAGCCATTGACTCGATTAATGATGAAATAACTGCACTTAGATTAATGAGTACCCAAAACCGACTCGCTCTGGACCTGATGTTAGCTAAGGAGGGAGGAGTGTGTGCTATGGTTGGTGAACATTGTTGTACATATGTACCCACTAATGATGCTCCCAGTGGTAACATTTTGCATGTTTTAGAAAAGATGAAAAAGGTCACCGAGGATCTCGGCGAGATGAAGGTAGAACCACTTGGGGTCTTTGGTGGGACTTATTCAGATGGTTTTCCCCTTACACATCTGCCATTCTCCCTATTTTCATGGTTCTCATCTTTATCTTCCTATTTGGCCCCTGTATTTGTGCCTGTATTCGTCGTAGTATCACCTCATTTCAAGATTCTGTAACTACAGCTCTTTTTAGCTCTACTCCAGTTGTCCATTCCAATCATGGTTATAACCCTGAGGTGACCCATTCGGCCCCAAGTGACATTTACATTCATAACCATGACGCCGCGGTTTCAGCGGCCTCAGATGTGTTCTTCCAGACATATCATGACTTCTCTGTGGAAGGATGTTAACCTATGACTTTAGAGAATTTCTTTTGGGTTATTCTGCGCTACACTATAATAAAAGAGGGCAATGAAGGGAATTCTCTTATATCATGTACTCTCTAACTCTCTAACGAACTGCTATCGAATACCTATGATGAATGTATTCACCTAATTACCTTTTTGAATAAGCTGATCAGCTGCCATCCTTTATTATAGCTGACACATGTATTTTCTATACCTTGAAAAGACTTATTTTTGTACTATGACTGTGTGCTTTGTCTGAATCTGTGTAGCACCATGCACCGCCCACACACTGCTGCTTATCTATGTATATAAATACTCCTGTTCTGCACGAATAAACTGGACATCTCTGTGAACAGCATGTGTCAGTGTTTGTTCATTTAGCCTCTCCAGGCCTGAACACTCTGCGGTCAACCACACTTTCTAGCTCATAGCAGAACAGAACTAAGAGTTAAGAGAAGTAAAAGGCTGATGGAGGACTGAAAGACATAATCTGAGATTCCTTATCTCTAACAGTGATGCTAAAAAAGTCTATCTCTTCACCTTAATAGAAGATAACAAAAACAATTCGAGATTTCTATTCAACACTGTAGTAAAATCAACTAGGAATAAAACCACCACAGAAGCAGGCACATAATCATTACATACCAGCAAAGATTTAATGAGTTTCTTCATTGGTTTCTTCAGCGAAATCATCAACTTGTATACTAGATCCCTTACCTACAGGTTTCTTAAAAACAGATTTTTCCTGGAGTAATTGAACCACTTCTAAATATAATCAATTCTTCCCTTAGCACTGGATATGTACCAAAATCATTTAAATTAGCAATTATTAAACCCCTGACTAAAAAACCTGAACTTCACCCCTCTCAACTGTCCAGCTATAGACCAATATCAAATCTCCCCTTTTTCTCCAAGATATTACAAAATGTTGTAGCACAGCAGCTATGCTCGTGCCTACATAGGAACAACATTCATGAAATGTATCAGTCAGGATTTAGACCTCATCATAGCACAGAGACAGCACTGGTGAAAGTAGTAAATGGCCTACTTCTGGCCTCTGATCAGGGTTGTGTCTCGTTGCTTGTGTTACTTGACCTTAGTGCAACGTTTGATTCTATAGATCACACTATTCTCCTTGATAGATTAGAAAATGTTGTTGACATTATGGGAATGGTCCTCTCCTGGCTCAGGTCTTATTTGATAAAATTGTTATCAGTTGGTAGATGTAAATGGCAGCTTCTCCACGCATACCGAGGTTAAATTTGGTGTTCCACAAGGTTCTGTTTTAGGCCCACTGCTTTTTACTTTATATATGCTACCTCTAGGTCAAATTATTCGTAAACATGGAATTATCTTCCACTGTTATGCTGATGATAAACAGTTGTATGTTTCAGCAAAGTCCGATGACAGACAGCAGCTTAATGAAGTTGAGGAATGTGTAAAAGACATTGGACGTTGGATGCTTATTAACTTCTTCTTACTTAATTCTGATGAGACAGTTACATAAGTACCTGTACTAGGATGACGTGTAGCTAGAAGTAAGCTTATTGATCACACAGTAACTCTGGATGTCCTTTCTCCAGCCTATCATTTGATGCTCATGTAGATAATATTACTAGGATAGCCTTCTTTCATCTCAGAAATATTTCAAGAGCATAACACAGTAAAAAAATAAATAAAACAAACTTGAGTTTAAAGCATTCACAAAATCAAGGTCCTGCCATGGCTATCCTTGTCCCCTGATTTTCAACCCATTGAAAACCTATGGGGTGAATTGAAGGTGAGAGTCTTCCAGTGTAGATCTTGAAATTTGGTGGATCTGGAGAGATTCTGTATCATGTCACGCACATCTTGTTGGTGTTAGTCTGTTTATCAGAGGAAGCACCTTCCTTTCAGTTTTAGTCAACCTTTGTTTTATTGCCTTGGAACACCAACTTTGGCAATACAAAGAAGCAAACTCTCAACATCACCAAGCAAGCTTCGTGACATGGTTAATCAAATGCTGGCAAGACAATCATGTGATACGAGTAGTCCAGCTCTGAATAAGGAGTGTGTTGATGCTAATCTGTTGTGTGATGTGAAGTGTCCAGCTCTGAATGTGGAGCACACTCATACTAGACTGCATATCACAGAAGCCCTTTTTCAGGGAAAGCGCCTTTTAGGAGAACTCATTTTCAGCCCTGGTCCAATATAGGAAAAATGGAGGATCTTTCACACAGATCACAATGTCCCCTGACTTGAAACCCATAGAAAACCTGTGGGGTGAACTGAAGAGGAGAGTCCACCAGCGTGGACCTTGACATTTGGCGGATATGGCGAGATTCTGTATGGAGGCATGGTCTCGGATCCCTTGTCATACATTCTCTAACCGCATCAGGCATTATAGGAGAAGACTCAGCGTTGTTATCTTGGCAAAGGAACGTAGCACAAAGTATTGACTAAAAGCCCAGCAAACAATTCGACGTAGAATAGTCGGCGAAAAGTCGCAAAGATAACCGTCGATATGACGTATAATCAAGCCGCTTTCAAGCCGTAAAACGGGGACACTTTTATACACATTTTATTGTCGAAACCAAGCCTTTAAATGTAACGGTTCTAAGTGGATATTATACGTCAAAACCAAGCTTCTAAATGTAATGGCTCTAAGCGGATATTATATGGCGAAACATAGCCTCTAAATGTAATGGGCTCTAAGCGGATTTCCCTGTGTAATGAATGACTTCAAATCTATGTAAATATACGTATATTTACATAGATTTGAAGTCATTCATTATACAGGGAAATTTTCCCAAGAGCTAAGAATTAATTAATATTTGCAAAAATTGTAGTTAAAATTTGGAACAAGAAAAGTTAGATGGTTGACAATGATGTTGCAGGGGGACAAACACTACATGAGGATAACTGCAAGTTCCAGTTTTTGATTCCAGCACTGCAAGATATTAATCAAATTTTGTAATAATTCATATACAAATATATGCTAAATGATACACATGCATATAGTATTTTTTAATTGGCTGTATATACCTCATAATGTGGTGTAAATACACAAATATTTATACACAAAGTTACACACATTACAATGCTATTTTTTCTAATCAGATATGTGTAATCCTTTTTGTACCTATAATTTCTTGAAAAGTACACAAGTATTTGTGTACTTTTCAAGAAATTATAGAGGACGTTGTTGTATATGAAAAACACAAGAAATAAACCCGAGGGAGACCAAGGATAAGTAGTAAGTAACTTTATTGGGAATTTACAGGGCTGACTTTATTGAGAATTCACTGGGCTGGTGGGTAGGTAATCCGAGAGCAGGGGAGAGCGGTAGGGAGAAAACAGGTGATAAAATGGGGTGAGTTCAGGGGATGTGGGATAGCCAGCTGAGGTGTACGGGGGAGAGTACTCAGTACTGGCAGGTGAGAAAGGGGGAGAGTGATCAGAGCCTGGGTCGGAGAAGGCCACATCATCATCAGTCTGGTAGCTG
This sequence comes from Ictalurus furcatus, assembly GCF_023375685.1. NCBI lineage: Eukaryota > Metazoa > Chordata > Actinopteri > Siluriformes > Ictaluridae > Ictalurus > Ictalurus furcatus. The sequence continues at coordinate 6,711,314 of NC_071267.1, forward strand.
GAGGAAGGGTCAGGCAGAGGATCTGTCTGTGTAGAGGCGTCAATACACACATTCACGGGGCGGATTCTGTATCTGAGAGGTGGGGGGAACCCCGCATTTCCAGAGGGGGTGCGAAGAACGTCGAGTAGCATAGTGATGTCAGCAGTGAGATGCGCGAGCTGATAGCGAGTGTTCAGATCCAAATCCAGCCCCTCCAGTAAAGGAGACAAGTAAAAAGTGATGGGCACCTAGGACACATAGAAGCGAATAAACTGTATTAGGCGGATATTGATGAATTGGATTCACACTTTAAGATTAACATTATGATTTATTATTCACAGAGAAATATAGGAGCTGAGGAGGGCAGGCTGAGAAACACACACACAGTTGCCAAGGCATACACAGACAAGGTCAGGCATGTAGACACAACACACACACACACACACACACACACACACACACACACACACACAGAGGCCTATACAGAAGCACACACACACACACAGAGGCCTATGCAGACAACCACACACACACAGATACAGAAGCACACACACACAGAGGGAATGAAGAATATTATAAGGATAATAAAAGGAGTATAAGGATTATAAGGATATTATAAGGATATTATGAGGTATGGAGTACAGTGAAGGGGGTAAAATACTTGCAAGCATTATAAAACAAAAATGCAGAACAAATATGAAAGAAAAAGCATTATAAAACAGAAATGTAGAACAAAATATGAAAGAAACTTACCCATAATGCACGTGAAGGTGTGGAGAGTCCTCTTCACACGAGAAACAAGTCAGGGGTGACACAGACGAAGGCCTTAATTTTTAAGAGAGAATCAAGACGGGCCGTTTATAATATATTTGAGCCGTGCTAGGGCGGCGAGATAACGGTCCATGGGAACGGCTAGAGCCGCAAGATAACTGTCTATGGGAACAGCGGACCCCGTGAGTACAAGGTCTCTCAAAAATGTTGAGTCGTGTACGTAATGGTATTGTGGGAAAGCTTTTTCTAAACATATTGGTGTTTGGGTTTAGAAAACTGTATAAATAAGGGAGCTGCTGCTCTGGGTGTTAGATCACTTTTGAGACTCTCAACGGTGTGGATCTCGTGTGGTGGAACGGAACGAGTAAACCTGGACACTTGCTTCTTCTCACTCATGGCTGGTGTCTTAATTTTCTTTCTCCAATTGAATATGTGAGTATCTGTTTCTATGTTAAGTGTCTTCAGGTAATAGGCAAAATTTGAGCCTGCAACGTCCTCATTTTCCAACATTATGTGGCAAGATACAATTAAAGCATATAACATACCGCATGCTTTTAAAAATCCGTAATTAAACAATGCTTCAATAATGTGGATGTTAGATTCTGGTCTATGGAATTCCCATGACGAATCTTATCAATGACAGACAACAATGATATAGTTTAACAAATTCTGAATATTTTTAATAAACATGCATGAATTATAGTAAATGCAGACAAAGTGAAGCTGAAAAATGACATTCAATATTGTAACACAAAACAGCCAGATATACCCATGTAGTGCTAATCAAAGAAAACAATTTATTAATAAGACATCAAATAAATTCCAATGGAATTCTCAGTATATACAAGCTCATTAGAATTGTACTGTTTGGAGGCTGTCACACGAGGGAGAGGAATGAGATTCCAAAATTGAATCTGAACTGGACTCAGGCCCAATTCTTGTAGGACGCACTGGAGATCCCACGTAGCTGTGCTGTGAACAGACAGTGGATATATCTAAAAATATGGCATTTCATTTCATTGGTATATACATATACTATATGATGCAGTCTAAACCAACTACTTCGGAATCAGTAAACTACAGACATTAGCTACACATTGCTGAATGCAAGAAAGTGAACCACAATTCACTCATAATTTGAAACCTCCAAATCAATCATCAATATTCACAAAAGGTTTGGATTATGTATGCACTTTCAGTTATATGCATAGTGGAAAGGTTTTTGCTTGTCAAATGGATATAAAAACTAATGAATCAGTCAACAATGTTACACAATGGCACATTTGTATGAATGAGAAAAGAAAAAGAATCACAGAAGTTGTAGATTTAAATTCTAGACTTAATCATAAACACTCATATTATGTTTCTTGCCACCTTTCCTGACTGGGGCATTTTTAGGTAGCTGCCGATGGCCTCTCTGCAACTGGCAACAGTATATTCACGTCCATGGGCTCGTTCGGCAATATCTGTAACATAAATATCAACAAAAACATTCAGCCCGTATGCAATAACAGAGAAAATGTCCAATTTCTGAAGGCAAAACTTTCTTTTCAAGAGTTTGCAAAAGGAGGCATACACTGTCATGTATACATTTTTTATCCTTCATACTCACAGTGTACAAGGCGATACACTTCATCATGATCAGTCAAAGTCAGCATCCCACCTTTTGACCCTTTCAACGAAAACATACACCACAGGCTGTTCTCCCCGATTCTTTGGAGAATGGAGCGAACTGTCTCTCCGATGCTGCTCCGCCTCGTTGTCTTCAAGTAAGCATGCTACAAGAAATTCAAATAAAAAATCTCTGGAATACATGGTCCAACATAAGATACAATTCTGTCATTTGGTAACATAGGATTGTATGACATAATTTTGATATTATGATCAAAAAATTCAGTTCATGTAAACATATAGATTTATTATTCTGAGATTTATTATTATTATTCTGATCCATTTCGGATGTCCTGCCTCTGGATGGAGCTCTAATCTACTCCAATTCCAGACTGCTGGGACTACGGCTGCTTCTATTGCCATACAGAATTCATATAAGTCAATAATGAACTTTTTCACATTATCTGTTGTTACCCAGATGAGGATGGGTTCCCTTCTGAGTCTAGTTCCTCTCAAGGTTTCTTCCTCTTAAAACATCTTAGGGAGTTTTTCCTTGCCACCATTGCCACTCAGTGGCTCGCTCAGTTGGGATAAATTCGCACCTTTAATATCTGTATACCGTGTTGATATTTCTGTAAAGCTGCTTTGAGACAATGTCTATTGTAAAAAGCGCTATACAAATAAAATTGAATTGAATTGAAATTGAATAACAATCGGTCAAATAAGACCTGAGCCAGGAGAGGACTGTTCCTTTAATGCCAACAACATTTTCTAATCTATCAAGGAGAATAGTATGATCTATAGTATCAAAAGCTGCACTAAGGTCAAGTAACACAAGCAGCGAGACACAACCCTGATCAGAGGCCAGTAGTAGGTCATTTACTACTTTAACTAACGGTGTCTCTGTGCTATGATGAGGTCTACATCCTGACTGATACATTTCATGAATGTTATTCCTATGCAAGTATAAGCATAACTGCTGTGCTACAACCTTTTCTAAGATCTTGGAGATGAAGGGGAGATATGATATAGGTCTGTAGCTGGAGAGGGGTCAAGGTCAGGTTTTTTAATCAGGGGTTTAATAACTGCTGATTTAAGTGATTTAGGTACATAGCCAGTGCTAAGGGAAGAATTGATTATATTTAAAAACGATTCAATTACTCCAGGACAAATCTGTTTAAAGAAAAATGTAGGTACAGGATCTAGTATGCAAGTTGATGAATTCGCTGAAGAGATTAATGTAGCTAGTTCGGTCTCTCTAAGAAGAGTAAAACATTCTAAACGTTGATCTGATATTGCTATATTATCATCTACAGGGTTAGTTACAATACTTTCTGGTTTCAATTTAATAGCCTAAATTTCACATCTAATATTTTCAACTTTACCAATGAAAAAATCCATGAAATCTTCACTGCTATGTAATGATTGAGTGCATCTTTCTGTAGTGGTTTTATTCCTAGTTAATTTTGCTACTGCGTTGAATAGAAATCTAGAATTGTTTTTGTTATCTCCTATTAAGGTGGAGAGAAAGACTTTTCTAGCATCGCTAAGAGATTTTCTATAGTTCAGTAGACTCTCCTTCCATGCTGTTTGAAATACTACCAATTTGGTTTGACGCCATTTACGTTCTAATTGTCGAATTGTCTGTTTTAAGGTATGCGTTTTATCGTTATACCAGGGTGCTAGTTTTTTCTCTCTAATTAATTTTCTTTTGAGTGGAGCCACGCTATCTAGCATGTAGCAGAGTGTTGACTAAGCATTCAGTCACCTGATCGAGTTCTATGGGAACAGACGGTGATCCAAATCTAATTGATGTCTCTGGGAGGTTGTTTATGAAGCTCAGTGCAGTAGCTGATATGAAAGTGTTGTACGCGGTAGCGAGGCGAGGTGGAAATATTATGATCAATACATATTATGAACGAGATAAGATAATGGTCTGAGACAACTTCAGACTGTGTAAAAATGACAATATTTTCTAAATTTAATCCGTATGTTAGTATGAGGTCAAGAGTGTGACCACCATTATGAGTAGGTCCGATTACGTTCTGATTAATCCCTACTGAATCTAAGACGGACACAACAGCTGTTCTCAGAGGGTCTTCTGGGTTATCAAAATGAATATTAAAATCACTGATGATTAATGCTTTATCTACAGAAACAACCATATTTCAGATAAAGTCTGCAAATTCACTAAGAAATTCAGAATATGGCCCTGGGGGTCTGTAAATAATAATTAGAGGAATTTACTTATTTTATGTGGCTACATAAGTTATACTGGTATAAAGAATTTCAAAAGAATTAAATTTATGACTAGGTTTTTGTGTGACACCTAGATTTTGACTATGGATGAGACCAACACCTCCTCCTCTACCAGTTGAACGAGGCCGATGTACACAATTGTATCCAGGAGGACTGGCTTCATTTAATGCTATGTATTCGTTTGGTTTAATCCAAGTTTCCGTTAAACACATTAAATTACATTCCTGATCAGTAATGATTTCATTAACAATAAGAGCCTTAGACGCAAGAGATCTAATGTTTAATAGTCCCAGCTTCAGATTAAAGGTGCTGGATGTGCATTCAGTATGATCCAATTTTATGTTAATTAGTTTACTAAAACAAACATTCCGAAATTTTCTATGTATCTGTATAGCTTGGGGAACAGACACAGTCTCTATAGTATGTACTACAAGCGTTGAACTATTAATTGAACATTGCAAATGATGAACGTTGTTATTGTAGGAAGATGTACTTACGGTAGGCAGCCCCTTGTGTGTAGTGCCTTGGAGATGTTGTCTGACAGCAGTTCCGCTCCGAGGCTGCTGGGGTGCAGACCATCAGGACGAAACAACCTAGGACGCTCCCAGAACAGATTCTAGTTATAAACAAACAGCGGGTTCTGTTCATTACACCAGTGGTTTCCAAAGTGGGGGCCGCCACGGGGGCCTCAACAATTTGGTGTGAAAAATAAATAAATACATATTATATATATATATATATATATATATATATATATATATATATATATATAAATACACACATTATATATATATATATATATATATATATATATATATATGCACATTACTATAACATGTTATTTGTACCAATACATATTAAAATCACATTTGTCCCTCTTCAGAACCTCCGTCTGCTGCAGCCTGATATTGTTTGCCCCCGCGTGCAGCACGACCGCTCCTGCGCTCGTCCTTCTTCAGGATGCCGGGTACCTGCGCAGTGACATCAAGGACACGAGCACCAGAAAAACAATGTGTTTACCTTTTTGTTAACAAACCTTACCCTTTGTTGAAGCGACGCGGACGTTTCGCACAATGGAGTCCCCGACGATCACAGCGTTTGCTCTGGTCTGACGGAGAGGGGCGAAACGGTTCCTGGTTGGGATCTTGAATACTGGAGGTGGAGAGGCCCTCGCCCAGGGTATGGCTCTCGCCTTTCGCTGCTGGTGCACCCAAGGTCCGTGGTGTGTCGGAGCCGGTGTGACGGAGACCTCAGCTGGAAAAGTCTTGGGTGCACGGTCCCTGCACAGAGAAACACACGGCATAGAGGGGCTGGGAGTGGTAATACCACGTTGCGTGCTTACCTTGGATGTGTAGGCAGAAGCACAAGATGTTTCCAGCGCGGTTCTTCGCTCCAGCAGCTGGGCCTGCTTGTCGAGTAGGTCACGGCTCTGTTTCTCCACATCCTCCAGTTCCAGCAGCACCATTTGCAGCTCGAGCGAGTCCTCATCTGCACTCAAAAGCAGAGAAACAATCGACATATTTGCTTTAAAAAAAACAGCGGTAAATGAGATAAATGTGAAATGTAAACAAGGCTAACAGTAAGGTGATGCTAATGGGCTACAAGCTAGTCGCAGATGTTTGTAAGAACCAATAAAACTTAGCGACAGTGCAACGTTACGATTGCTTTCTCTAAAGTAGTATCAGTGATATTTGTAAACGTTGTAAAGGTAAAAAAAAAAAAAAGGTATAATTTTAAAGTATAGAGATTAGAAGAAGATAGCGTCAGCTCGAGGGACACTGCTTCCTGTGACACATTCAGATCCTCTAACTCCCTGAGAGTTTTGAGAGGCCATGGTAAGAGCTGCAATATGAACAAACTATTTATCAAAAACAGAATATATCTTTATGTGACAAATTGTCATGCATCTGACCTATGAATATTCACAAAAATAGTACTCATACAGAACGCACAGGGGTGGACACCAGGAACGAGTCCATCTCTGTGAAAACTCCACTGCCATCTAGGCCATTGAATGTCTGGTTATCCTGTGGAGTAGGGTGAATGTCCACCTCATTCATTAAAGTCATACATATCAGATAACAGTAAACTTTCGATCTCAATGGTTAATATTCAAACAACAGCTCATAAAGGCTGTGGAAAGGTATTTTTGATGATACTCACCACTTTATTGCGTGAGTAGTAGTGGAAACACATGAAAAACAGTTTTTCTGAATTATACCCTTCAGAATTAACATACTGAGGCACACAACAATAAAGTGAAAAGCTGATTTAATGTCTTTGGTAAGAAAACCTTCCCTGTTTAACGGTTAAAACACTCATTCTGATGACAAACAACTTCTTAACAAGTCACATAAAACACTTCTCTCAGAAAGCGGCGCTGAACCACAGCAGTAACGCGCGCGCTCGTAGCCCCTGAGGTAAGACAGACATCACAATCTTGTGTAACTATCCGCCATCTTGTGTAACTAACCGACTGAACTTCAGCTAGCAGCAAGCTAGTGTTAATATGTTCACTGATAACTTTAAAAAGCACACAAAAAAATCAGCTATTTACAACTTCAGACAAAATGCTGTGATTTAAAAACGAAATGTCCATTTTAAGCTCATGTTAGCTAAAATTCATGCTGTGCTAAACTAAACTAATCTGTTCAATAGCATGTTAGCTAGAAAGCTAACATTTTTGTGGGGGAAATGGGTGTAAAAATAAAAACAAAAAGGTCCACAGGAAGAAGTAAACCTTGAGCCTTGAACTTTAACATGTTAGATTTTACTCAAAAGAAGTATCTACTCTCTACATCACAGCTTAAATAATTTTCGGTAGATTTAATCAGGGCTAACCGCTAGTTAGCTGTCTTCTCTTTAAACTGTATAGCTGAAGCGCTGTTTAACGATTTAATTTAAATAAACTACATAACAGATTTATAACTATATGTAAAGATAAGGAGAAAAAACATTACTTGCCTTGAGTTGGTGTCCAGCTGTGAACTGCTGCTCCAACTCCACTCAGATGAAGCTGTGAGAGAGAGAATAAACTCCAGCAGGAAGATGTTGTTTTCCCTGTGGGGGAGGGGCAACTCTCAGCTCCTCACCTACACGTATTTATTCAACACAATTTCGACCACATATTAGCAACTAAGGGATTGCGACTTCAGAATCTTTTATTCAAGTATATAAAATAAACAATATTTTTACACCTCATGGAAATGCCTAGAGTATTATCTATTTAACAATCCATTCATATATAACACAAACATACCAGTTCAAGATATAGCCTGTACAATGATATCCGACGTGGGTTAGGGACAATATCTGCGTATGAGCGTGCTTAGCTTCGTATGTTTTGGTTTCGTATGTGCAGTTTCGTATGTAAGAGATTTCGTATTCCCGTAAAAAAGGAAATAAAAATAAATCTTAGTGAACAATGAACAATCACATCTAGATATAATTCTTTGAAATTACACAGCAGTAACTTCATTAATCAGTTTTTTTCGCACAATTTCAAAGTAATACAGCATTTCAAGAATGTTAACATTGTTCAAGCTTCTTTTCTACGTATATTCAACATTGATCATTTTTTTCGTCATGATCAAGCCTCTTTTCGACTAACTGTAGCTTTCATTTAAATGGCAGGGGTTCGCTTGACTTCTTCGAAAGCGCGTTTGTGTTTGCTGGGAGGATGCCAATAACTGTTGCACAATTATATCCTTCACAGTAATAGCTTGTGCACATGTCGCAACAGTTTAGCATGAACCTGCAAAAGCATATACACAGTAACATGAATTTGGCTCATGTGTCTAGGGGTATAATTCTAGCTGTGGGTGTGAGAGGTCCTGCGTCCAAATCCTGGATGAGCCCAGTTTTTACCTTTCTAGTAGGGATCCACCGAATGTTCGGCAACCAGATTTTTTCGGCAAAAATAAGTGAAAAGGCAGAATAAATTTGACCGAACAATGACGTGTTTGATGACGAGACCAAATAGCCTAGCAACCAGAGTGAGACGCGCGAATGTCACAACCTCCACTGCCTGCAGTGCGCTCGTAGAGATGAGGTGGCGCGCACATGCACAAGCTACGTGCACGAGTGGTGAGCGAGCGCATGCTCTTCGGATGTTGACAACTGTGACATTGTTTACTGTGGACACGTGTGTTTGTTTTGTTTCTGTTCCGGAGTATTCTGTCACGTCACGAGATGTAAGGGAGTAGGGTACGGAAGCAGGTAAAGACGTATTTATTTAAGGGCAGGCAGACAAATCCAAATCATAATCCAAAAAACGTAGTCAAGACAGGCAAAGGGTTGGGCGATCGGCAAACAGGCATAAATGGGGCAAAGCAAGAATCAAAGTCGTGGTCACAGAAAACAGGGTCAAAACACAAAACAAGAAACATGAACTATGACTATGGACAGGGAGTGGAAAAACCAGCGGGGACTAAATGAACTAATCTATAGTTTAAACTAACTAAATCTATCAAGGAACAGAACATTAACAACGTAGCTAACTATACTATATCTACTATAATAATCCGTGAGGTGTACAGGGACGCGAGCGGTATATATCCCAAATATAATCAGCCGTACTTGGTGGTTAGCACATTCACCTCACACCTCCAGGGTCAGGGGTTCGATTCCCACCGTGGCCCTGTGTGTGCGGAGATTGCATGTTCTCCCCATGCTGCGGGGGTTTCCTCCGGGTACTCCGGTTTCCTCCCCCAGTCCAAAGACATGCATGGTAGGTTGATTGGCATGTCCAGTGTCCGCAGTGTATGAATGGGTGTGTGAATGTGTATATGATTGTGCCCTGCGATGGATTGGCACCCTGTCCAGGGTGTACCCCACCTCGTGCCCGATGCTCCCTGGGATAGGCTCCAGGTTTCCCCATGATCCTGAAGAAGGATTAAGCGGCATAGAAGATGGATGGATGGATGGATGGATGGATGGATAATAAGCCATATATAACCGAATATAACCATTTTTTGCACTCTTGTCAATGCACTTTTTAATGCACATTTTTGTTGTAGGCTACAGAGTGTTACATTCTTTCAGCAGTCAGTTATAGGCCTAACATAGGCTATTCAAGGGGGGCTCAAAGATGACCACATAAAAATATTTTTATTTTACTAATTTATTTATTTAAAGTTATATTGTGCCTTGTTGGTAGCCTATGCCTGCTGGAATGAAAAAAAATGTTCAGTGTTAAATAAATATTTTGAAATTGTAGTTTTTGTAATTGATTTTTTTCTTTGAAAAGCAAGACAAAATAGTAAAAAGCACATTTTGACTATGTAATTTATGCAATGGTGAAAAAAAGGGCAAAATAAATGGAAAAAACGCAACAAAAAGTGTCCGGTATTCAGCCTTCGGCCAAGGTTTTCATTATATTCGGCTTCGGCCAAGAAGTTTCATTTCAGTGCATCCCTACTTTCTAGCTGGAAAATACTTACGGTACCCTGAGCCTGTGGCTACTCAGGTTTTTGCCAGGCTGCATAGACACCAATCAACACGACTAAGCTTCCTGTCATCGTTAGTCGAATGTCATCGTGTGACATCAACAGTCAAGCTCTGAATAAGGAGAATGTTGATGCTAGTCTGTTTATCAGAAAAGCCCCCTTATTGGAATTCACCCGTTAAGGTTTAGTCTACCTTTGGTTAGTACCTTGGAGTACCAACTTTGGCAATGAAATATAGCAAACTCTCCATAGCACTAAGCAAGCTTCATGATATACTTAGTCAAATGTTGGAAAGACAATCATGTGATGTGAGTAGTCCAGCTCTGAATAAGGAGTGTGTTGATGCTAATCTGTTTATTACAGGAAGCCACGTTTCAGAGAATGCACCTTCCAGGATAAATCCCTTTCAACCCTCGTCCAATATAGGAAAAATGGAGGATCTTGCACACAGATCATGAGATAAGTGCATCAGGTTCCAGAGTTTTTCAAAGTCTGCCAGGAAAGGGCTAAAGGGTAGCTGTGAATGGGTTAAATTAATCTAAAAGCATTTCCTCTAGTAGCTAGTACATGTGTAAACAAGAGAATCAGCTATAGCTGGCTATTTATTTCAGCCCAGTGGCCTAATGGATAAGGCATCAGCTTTCAGAGCTGAGAATTGTGGGTTTGAATCCCATCTGGGTTAAGTTACATCTAAAACTAACATCTACCATCACAGTACAGGTGAAAGCAGCTATTGACTCAGCTCTAGCCCCAGTTGTTGCGTCTTTTGAGAGTTTTAAATCGGGCATTGAATCACAAGGACGGCGTATTGACGACCTTGACCAGCACCTGAACGATTACAGTGACTGCATTGTAGCACTGGAACAGACGGTGCTAAAGCTAACATCAGCTAACAAACAACTCACCGAGAAAGTTGAGTATTTGGAGTCCCGTTCACAGCACTGCGATCTCCGAGTCATGGGTATTCCGGAATGAGAAGAAGGGAGTGATCTGGTAACGTTTATTAAATTTTTCCAGGATGTCCTCTGCTCGGAAATCTTTCCGACCACTCCATTGCTGGATAGAGCACACCATATTGGCCCCATGCCCTCGGAGGAGCAGCGAGAGAATCAGAGGTCCAGAGTGATGATTGTGCGGTTTCACTACTTTCACGACAGAGAAAAAGTTGTTCGACGCGGGAATTGGAATCAACTTTTCCATCAGAGCCGTAAGGTCTTCATCTTTCCTGACTTCAATTCCAGCGTCGCTAAGAGGAGGGCGGCTTTCGCTGCGGTGAGAAACAGCTTGCGTGAGAGAAATGTGTGGTCTTCTCTCAGATAAACCTGCTCGCCTTCGGATAGACCTCGGTGATGAGAAGCTGCAATTCGACCGCCCCCAAAAAGTGCAACGATGGTTTAATGAACGGTATCCTCCATCTTAAGCTGTCTACATGACAGTTAACCGATTTATTAATAACTGTAATGTAACTGTAATGTGACTGTAAAATGCGTGGGTGTGGACAACTATATCAATTTCCATGTAAATCTATAGGTTGCCTGAGATACATGGTAATTGTGGCACCTTTTATGCTCGGGAGTGACTTCACACAACAAGAATAGGTATGGTTTTCCGGATGTTCCAGTGTTGTAGGGTTCTGCCTACTCGCTGCTCGCTGGACATGTTCCACACCAATTTTGATTCCAGGTCCAGGGGAGTTTCTATTCTGATAAGTAAGACTGTGCCCTTTTTTTTTTGATAAAGTTATTTCTGATGTAAATGGTAGATATGTGATTGTGGATGGGAAAATTTCACAAACGCCAGTAGTTTTGGTGAATGTATATGCCCCGAATTTTGATAATGCTCCTTTTGCTCAGAATTTGTTGTCAAAGATTCCTGCTTTGAACACACATCTCTTGATATTTGGGGGAGATTTAAACTGTGTTATTGACCAAGTTTTGGACAAATCTAGCACTGTTGCAAAGGCTCCCTCTGCAATGGCAAAGGTATTCTCTGAGTTTATGGTTCAGAATGGTTACACTGCTCCGTAGAGGTATTCAGAAACTGGTGCAGGCCCCCTCTCTTCCATGGTGCCACTTAGAAGCAAAGTTTTGTATTTCAACCTCCCTCCCTGCTATGGTGTTCTCCTCCCTTCCTATAGCCCTTTCACAACACACATATAGTCCAATAGTATGCACCGCTCTAAAAATTTTCTATCAGTTTCGCCGTCATTTTAAATCTATCTTGGCCTCAACCATGGCACCAATATGTAATAAGCACCTCTTTCCCCCCTCCTTTATAGATTCCACATTCTCTGTGTGGGATAAGAAGGGTCTGAAATGCTTTGAGAATGTTTTTCATTAATAATGTGTTTGCAAACATTTCTGAGTTGTCCTCGTCATTCAGTCTGCCTCCGTCTCACCTATTCCGTTTCTTTCAGATTAGGCATTGTGTCTCCTCCCTATTCGCTGGTTTTCCCTCCTTACCTACAAAGTCTGTATGGGAAGAGGTGTTCAAGCTGAATCCTCATACCTATGCTGAATGTCATGCACGTTCAGAAAGTCAGCAAAAGCAGTATATATTAGTTGTTGACTATTATCAGACAATAAGCAGTGTGGCTTACCTTCTCTGCTGAAGATGGTGTCCAGAAAGTTTATGATGGCATCTATTGTCAATTCCAATGCAAAAGCTACTTCTGGCCACTTACTGTAGTAGTCTACCAGCATTATGGAGTACCGGCAATCCCATGTAGCAGACTCAAATGGTCCCACGATATCAATGGCTACCTTTTCCCATGGACTGTTAGGTAATTCCACAGGTATGAGAAGTGCAGGTGCAGGCTTGGCCATTTTGTTGTTCAGCTGTTATGTCAAACATGAGGCAATCAGGGTTTCTACACTTCTGCCCATTTTCAGCCACCAGTAGAGTTCGCGAAGCCTTTGTCCGTACAATGTCTTGGTGTCCTTCATGAGCTAAATTTACAAGTCTTGCACACAGGGACAATGGAACTACTAGGCAGTGATCACCCCACATAACTAACCCTCCACAGAAAGCTCATGTCTGATGTGAAAGTAAGGTTCTAATTCTTGTTTCACTAAGTTCTTGTTTTTAGGCCAGCCATTCTCAATTTGTGTATGATGTTGGACTAACTGGAGGCTGCTCCCTTATGCAGAAGAGAACTCTGAGACTAACAAGGCAAGTAAGTGAGAAACAGTGGCGACCATTTGTGGTTCATCTGTTGGGTCATTGGTCTCAGGTAAGGGGAATTGAGAGAGGCAGACTGCTGTTGTGTTGTATCTCCCAGGGTGGAATGCAACCTCATAGGAATAGCATAACAGATGGGCTGACCACCTAGCAAATCACATTCCAGCTCTCCCAGTGTCTTTGGATGTAAGAAGTGTTGTAAGGGCTTGGTGGTCAGTGTGCAGAACGAAATGCCTCCCCCAGAGATATGTCCTCCATTTTTCAATACTCCACACACAAGCCAGTGCTTCCCTCTCCACAGTCAAGTACTTTCTTTCGGTTGGAGAAAGAGTTCGGGAGGTGAAAGCCACTATGCGCTCAGTGCCATCAGTGTGTAGCTGAGAAGGGATTCTTCCCACACCATAATCAGAAGCATCAGTACTCACGTAAGTTGGCAATCAGGGATCAAACCGAGCTAGAATGGGGTTGTTTGATAAGAGTGTCTTCAAGGTGGCAAAATGTTGTTCTGCCTTATCAGTCCAGAGAAAGTTCATGTAAGTGGAGGTTCTCAAAACTTCATGCAGAGTTTCAACCACTGTTGTGTAATCAGGTAGAAATTTAATATACCAAGAAGTAAGGCCCAGGAATGAGCACAGTGAGGCCATATCATGGGGTGCAGGTGCATGTACGACAGCAGCCATGTTATCAGGGTCTGGATGTAGTCCCTCTTTAGAGATTATATGCCCCAAAAATTTCAGGGTTTGCAGCTTAAATTTCCATTTCTGCATATTAGCATTTAATCGAGTGTCATGGATGTCCTCTGTGAACCATAAACAAGTAGGTAGGTTCATCTAAGTAGGCTTGAACACCTGGCAATCCGTGCAATATAGTTGTCATCATCTTCTGGAAAGCAAGCGTGGCCGAAGCCAGTCCATATAGTACACGTTTATAACGGAACAACCCATCCTGGGTAATAAATGCCATTAAATTTCGACTTTCAGGGTGCAATGGAACCTGGTGGTATGCTGAGGCTTGGTCTATGGTCGAGAATACTGTGACCCCCTGCAGCTCCGCCAACAGTTCAACTATATGGAGCAAGGGGTGACTATCAACAACTATAGCCTTATTAGGCCCTCTTAAATCAAAGCACATGCAAACTCCACCTCTTTTTTTGTTTCATAACAATTGGGGAGACCCAGGGAGATGCATCACCCTTGCTCCAATAGGTTTTTCAGTTCATCTGAAACTGCTTGCCTCACTGACAATGGCAGTCTTCTCAATTTTTGCTGAACAGGAACGAAACCCTCTTTCACTTTCACTTTGTGTCTGAATCCACTTGCGCATCCTACAGCATGCAGGGTCAGTATTTCAGAATTGTCAGTCACAGTATAGCCTACAATACAGCAGTAAAGTACTTTCAGCAGATCCATTCCCAGCAAAGGCGAGCCTGACCTTACTATGTAGAATGTGCCCACAGCTGTACTACCATCATGGAAGACATCTGTAGAGAAACAGACCAGCACTGGAACCGTCCCTTTGGAATAAGAGACTAATTTTACTTTTGCTGAATTGATGGTGCTTGAAGCAAAATGTTTACGGTAAATGCTCTCTGGCAGAATGGATACTGATGAGACCGTGTCCCGGGTCATTTGTTTTAATTTGCAATGAACAGAGAATTTTGTCTGTCACAGTCTTAGGATCATTCATGTATAAAACCATTAGATCATTCATGTGAGCTCTGGTATAACAATCTCATGCATGTGTTTCTGTGATGAGCGGCAAACTTTGGCCAAGTACCCTATTTTTCCACATGAATTGCATACTGCTTTGATCGCTGGACATGAAGGTTTTTTAGCCAGATGGTTGTCAGATCCGCAACGGTAACATGAACGCCGTTGTCTCGCGTTGGCAACTGGCAGATCTGACAAAGAGGAAGGTGCTGTCTTTCTGTCCCATAGAGGTTGTTTTACATTCCAGAGACTCTGTGTAACAATTTCCCCTCGAGCCAGCACTGCAATATTGCAGCGTGCTCGGAAAACTTGCTATCTCAGAGCGTTTGGCATCGTCGTGACAAATGCTGATTCTCACAGCTCGACACTTTTTTATAATGTTTTTTATTATTGCTCTACAACTAAGGCACAAACTCCTCATTTATTCCTTCCCTTTCCTCTTTTACTACTTTGTATTTTACTTTTTGTTACGATTGTCTTTTTCTCCTGAATGTTTGGTTAGAAGTTTCTGGATTATGGAGCTAATGCTAATTTAATATGTTCTGTCAGAAAACCCACACACTTTGCAGCATGCTGTGGTCCCGTTAGATCATATTGTCCACTTGGAAGTATAATAGACCTGTTGTTCAGCTCAACACTGTATTTCTTATGGCGTTTGTGCAATTCTTAGCCTTAGTTTAGCAACATACAAATTTTTTTTGTCTCATTGAGTGAGCCACACCACCCAAACAAATTCTTCCACCTGCCCCCACTGTTAACTTCCCCACAGTCACCCCAAACACTACTTTCACCCCTGTTCACACCACCACTTTACCAGCAGCACCACCACCAGCAGCACACGGCTTGTTCACAGAGATGCTGCAGAACTGGCAGCCGATGGACGATATGCTATCTGAGTGTATTCTTCTGCTTTCTGATTGACTTTCTTTTGTAGGTATTAATTCTGTAGAACATTTTTCCTCACTTCCCTTAACACAGTGTTCTCTTGTAGTGCTTCCAGGCTGTTAGACTTTACGAGGGGCACCCCAGCAATCATCAGAACCAGGTAGGGCCAACCGTGATTTCCACTCAGCCATCTTACTGGAATTTGTATAGGTTAGGAATAAGACTAAGGATGGAGTTGTATAGTTTTGTAGTGTTTATCATTTTAAAATATTGTTAACTTCTGGGCTGAGCATGTAAGTGAGAAGGCACGAGTGGAGTGAGCTCCCGAGCATTTTATCTTTTAATTGTACTTTTCAGGCAACCTGAATCTTTTCTAAGACATTTGGTGCGCTCCTTTTCAATTACTCGGTCCACGACTATAACCAGAAAGGAATTATGGCTTCTGAAAGACTACGGAAACCCAAATCTTCGCCGAGCACTACGAGTCATGGCGACAAGCTACCGCTGGATTTTGAAAATCTCCGCAACACTTTAATAGCGGAGCTAACATCTACCATCGCAGTACAGGTGAAAGCAGCTATTGACTCCGCTCTGGCCCCAATTGTTGCGTCTTTTGAGAGTTTTAAATCGGGCATTGAATCACAAGGACGGCGTATTGACGAGCTTGACCAGCACCTGAACGATTACAGTGACCGCGTTGTAGCACTGGAACAGACGGTGCTGAAGCTAACTTCGGCTAACAAACAACTCACCGAGAAAGTTGAGGATTTAGAGTCCCGCTCGCGGCGCTGCAATCTCCAGGTCATCGGTATTCCGGAATGAGAAGAAGGGAGTGATCCGGTAACGTTTATTAAATTTT
The DNA here is from genome assembly GCF_023375685.1 of Ictalurus furcatus. Taxonomy (NCBI): domain Eukaryota; kingdom Metazoa; phylum Chordata; class Actinopteri; order Siluriformes; family Ictaluridae; genus Ictalurus; species Ictalurus furcatus. The sequence continues at coordinate 6,728,014 of NC_071267.1, forward strand.
TCCAGGATGTGCTTGGATCAGAAATCTTTCCGACTGCTCCATTGCTGGATAGAGCGCACCGCATTGGCCCCGTGCCCTCGGAGGAACAGCGAGAGAATCAGAGGTCCAGAGTGATGGTTGTGCGGTTTCACTACTTTCACAACAGAGAAAAAGTTGTTCGACGCGGGAATTGGAATCAACTTTTCCATCAGGTCCGTAAGGTCTTCATCTTTCCTGACTTCACCTCTAGCGTCGCTAAGAGGAGAGCGGCCTTCGCTGCGGTGAGAAACAGCTTGCGTGAGAGAAATGTGCGGTCTTCTCTCAGATACCCTGCTCGCCTTCGGATAGACCTCGGTGATGAGACGCTACAATTCGACTGTCCCCAAAAAGCGCAAAGATGGTTTAATGAACGGTATCCTCCATCTTAATCTGTCTACATAACAGTTAACTGATTTATTAATACCTGTAATGGGACTGTAAAACTACGCGGGTGTGGACAACTGTATTAGTTTCCATATAAATCTACAGGTTGCCTGTGATACATAATGACTGTGTTTTTTTTTTTTTGGGTTTTTTTTGCTCGGGAGTGACTTCACACAACAAGAATAGGTACGGTTCACAAGTATCGGATGTTCCAGTGTTGTAGGGTTCTGCCTCCGTTGTTTGGGAATGGAGAGAAGATAATTGATGGTGGGGAGGGTGGGGTGGTGTGGTGTTGTTGTGGGTTTTTCTCCCTTTTTTTTTTTTGTTTTTTGTTTTGTCCCCCCCCCCTTTTTTTCTTCTTTTTTTTTTTCCTTTTTCTTTTTTTTCTTTTTTTTCCCCCTTTCCTTATTGATATCAACCTCTCTGTACTCCATTCTGTACTAATCTAAATTGATGGAAAATACCCGAAGTTCATTCAGATTTCTAAGTTGGAATGTGAAAGGTCTGAATGGTCCCATTAAAAGATCCAAGGTTTTGACACATTTAAAACTTCAAAAACCTGACGCTGCATTTCTTCAGGAAACTCATCTCCGTCTCAGGGATCAACGCAGACTCCAAGCTCGCTGGACATCGCATATGTTCCACTCCAATTTTGATTCCAGGTCCAGGGGAGTTTCTATTTTGATAAGTAAGACTGTACCCTTTTCTTTTGATAACGTTATTTCTGATGTAAATGGTAGATATGTGATTGTGGAAGGGAAAATTTCACAAACGCCAGTAGTTTTGGTGAATGTATATGCCCCGAATTTTGATAGTGCTCCTTTTGCTCAGAATTTGTTGTCAAAAATTCCTGCTTTGAACACGCATCTCTTGATATTTGGGGGAGATTTAAACTGTGTTATTGACCCGGTTTTGGACAAATCTAGCGCTGTTGCAAAGGCTCCCTCTGCAATGGCAAAGGTGTTCTCTGAGTTTATGGTTCAGAATGGTTACATTGATCCGTGGAGGTATTTTAACCCCACAGTGAGAAAATTTTTTTTTTTTCTCACGTACATAAATCTTTTTCTCGCATTGATTACTTTTTTATTAATAACTCTCTAATTTCTCGGGTTGTAAACTCTGAATATCTACCAATTGTTATTTCAGACCATGCTCCTCTAAGTCTTGACATTCTTCTACCTTCACATCGCGCCTTTCGTCCACCATGGAGGCTTAACTCTCTACTTTTATCCGATTCAGCGTTTTGCAAGTATATTTCTACTTCAATAGATGATTTTCTTCTTACTAACCAAACTGATTCAATCTCTTACTCTTTACTTTGGGAAACTTTAAAGGCCTTCTTAAGGGGACATATAATCTCTTATTCTGCTCATGCCAATAAGCAACACAAGGATAAGAAAAAAGAGATATTGGATAATATTCGAGCCATAGATGACCAATATGCTCTCAACCCGACCCCAGAGCTGCATAAACAAAGGCTTAATTTGCAGGCAGAGTTCGAGTTGTTATCGACAGGTGAGGCGGAGAGGCTGATGTTACATACACGTGGCAATTATTATGAATATGGAGATAAGGTCAGCCGGTTGTTGGCTCACCAACTGCGTAGCCGAGTGGCCTCGCGCTCTATCACTCAGATTATGCAGTCCAGTGGTGCATTAACATCGGATCCTGTAGAAATTAATTCAACTTTTAAAAGTTTTTACTCCTCTTTATACACAGCTGTATCTCCTGACAATTCAGGTAACATGGACCATTTTCTTGGAAATATTGATTTTCCCGGAGTTGACCCTCTATTGGCATCTGAGCTTGACAGCCCCATCACCTTAGATGAAATCACTAACTCAATCAAATCATTGCAATCTAGGAAGTCACCTGGCCCGGACGGGTTTCCTGCCGAATTTTATAAGAAATTTCATGTTGTATTGGCCCCATTACTTCTGGCTGTATTCGAGGAATCCTTAGAACTAGGGACGCTGCCACAAACATTGAGACAAGCGTCTATTACTCTATTGCTCAAAGATGGGAAGGACCCGACATTATGTAATTCGTACAGACCTATTAGCCTCCTCAATGTTGATGTCAAGATTTTAGCCAAACTTTTGGCCTCTCGTTTGGAGGGGGTTCTCCCTACCATTATTTCAGAGGAGCAAACCGGGTTTATAAAAGGACGGCATTCCTTTTCTAATATTCGTACTCTACTTAGCATTTTGTATTCAAAACAAAACAGCGCCTCATCTGAAGTGGTCATCTCTTTGGATGCAGAAAAGGCATTTGATAGGATCGAATGGGAATATCTTTTTACGGTGCTAAGGAGGTTCGGCTTTGGGGATGGACTGATATCATGGATCCGTTTATTATATGTGGAACCGCAGGCTTCCATATATACCAACGATGCTAAGTCTGACTATTTTACTCTGTCACGGGTACGCGCCAGGGATGTCCTCTGTCTCCCTTACTTTTTGCCATAGCAATTGAGCCTCTCTCGATGGCGCTTAGAACTCTTCCTGTATTTCAGGGTATAATTCGCAAAGGAACTGAACATAAACTAGCCCTATATGCTGACGACTTACTACTTTATGTTACAGATCCGATTGCATCTAATCCTGAGATAATACGCATATTAAATGACTTTGGGAAATTTCCCGGGTATAAACTGAACCTACAGAAGAGTGAATGCTTACCCATAAACCAATCTGGCCAAAAAATAAAACAGACTGAAATACCTTTTCATTTGGAGGACTCTAAATTCAAATATCTCGGAGTTAATGTCACCCGTTCTTATTCTGCGTTAATGGCAGCGAATTTTACACCCTTAATTTCATACATGAAGTCGGCCTTCCAAAGATGGGCAGCTCTACCATTATCCCCTCTTGGTAGAATAAACACAGTAAAAATGAACATTCTTCCAAAATTCCTCTACCTTTTCTAGTCCATCCCTTTGTTTTTACCCAAATCTTTCTTCAAGAATATAGACCAATTAATCTCCTCTTTTGTATGGGCAGGGAAAACTCCCAGGGTTTCCAAATTTTCACTTCAGAGGAGTCGACTAAGTGGTGGCCTTTCCTTGCCCAATTTCACGTATTATTATTGGGCGGCTAATATTCAGAAACTGGTGCTCTGGGTGCAGGCCCCCTCTCTTCCATGGTGCCACTTAGAAGCGAAGTCTTGTACTTCAACCTCCCTCCCTGCTATGGTGTTCTCCTCCCTTCCTATAGCCCTTTCACAATACACAGATAATCCAATAGTATGTACCTCTCTAAAAATTTTCTATCAGTTTCACCGTCATTTTAAATCCATCTCGGCCTCAACCATGGCACCTATATGTAATAACCACCTCTTTCCCCCCTCCTTTATGGATTCCACGTTCTCTTTGTGGGAAAAGAAGGGTCTGAAACGCTTTGAGGATCTTTTCATTAATAATGTGTTTGCAAACTTTTCCGAATTATCCTCGTCATTCAGCCTGCCTCCGTCTCACCTATTTCGTTTCTTTCAAGTTAGGCATTGTGTCTCCTCCCTATTCGCTGGTTTTCCCTCCTTACCTACAAAGTCTGCATGGGAAGAGGTGTTCAAGCTGAGTCCTAATAAGGGTGGAATTATTTCACGGATATATGCAACGATCTGGTCACAGGACAATTCTTACAATATCAAAACCATTGGTGCTTGGGAGGAGGAATTGGGCCTGGAGCTTGAGGATGATTATTGGGGCAGAGCGTTAGATAATATACGTACTGCCACGTCCTGTGCTAGACTTAGTTTCATACAGTTTAAAGTGGTCCATAGAGCTCACCTCTCTAGGAGTAAACTGTCTAAAATATATCCCAATGTTCCTGACATGTGTGAAAAATGCAAACTTTCGCCGTGTAACCTCAGTCATATGTTTGCACTCTGTCCCAAATTGCAGAACTTTTGGAACTCTTTCTTCGGAACTATGTCCGACATTCTTAAGATCAAATTAGATGTCTGTCCTTTAATTGCCATCTTTGGTGTTCCATCTCAGCGTCAACCTCTGAACCATAAACAAGCTAGTGTTGTGGCCTTTGCATCGTTACTTGCTCGGCGCAGAATACTGTTGTCTTGGACCTCTCCACAACCCCCCTCTATATCAGTCTGGCTTAAAGATTTAATCTTCTTTTTAAAACTTGAAAAAATCAAGTACAACATCAGAGGCAGGGGTGACTCATTTTTTTGTTGTTGTTGTTTTGGGTTTTTATGATTATTAGTTGTTTTTTTTTGGTTTTGTTTTTTTTTGTGTGTTTTTTTTTCTTCTTCTTCTTCTTCTTTGGTTGTTTGTTTATTGTTTTTTGTTTACCCCTTTTGGTTTTGGCTGTGGTTGTTTGTTGGGGTTGTTGGGTGGGGTGTTATGTAAAATGTAAATTTTCAATAAAAATTCTATGATAAAAAAATATATATTGTTAACTTCTTTATCATAGCCATGCTGAGAGAGGTGCTGACTAAATTAAAGATGGTGCTGATGGTAAGTTAAACTTGCTTATTGGAATACCCTGATGTAGTGTTTGCGGAATGAGCTCCTTCCGCAAACACTACATCAGGGTATTCCAATAAGCAAGTTTAACTTACCATCTCATAAACCCTGAACTCTAGGTTGATTAACCCAAACATTGGGTTCATCAACCAATCGGTTCCAGAACACCTGTGAGGAGTAAATTCAATCAACCTCCTATTGGTAACTCACAGTTAACGCATGCACCCAGTGAGTATATAAAGACGTTGTCTATGGATTACTAGTTTCAGGAGCTAAAAAGAGAAAAAGTGAGCCACGTACTTCAGAGAAGCAGAATTAGAGGTCTTCATGTATGCTTATGAATAATATAAGCCAATTATAACAAATAAAAGTAACATTGCTGCATGGGACAGAGAATTGGCTTGGCAAAAAATAATGGATCAAGTAAATGCGTGAATTTATAAGTTCATAAATATATGAAAAGTTTCCTTTCAATATGATGCAAAATTGAACATTGATCCTATTAGACCCATGCCATAACATTTAATAGATAAGCCTTTAGTTTTTTACCTCCATCAATTTCTTAACATTGTGTAGACATAGTACATAATAATAATTATTATGCTAATAATAAAAACTTTGTCATTGTCTCCTTAAAGATTATGGCTGAGGATTCCTGTACAGAGGAATCCTTCTACCTCCACACTGAATCTTAGCTGTGTAAGAAATTAGTTTGCAGTTGTCCTGAGTAAAAGTATTTCATCTGTGTATGTATTACAGACATTTATAATATCAATCAAATTGAATGATCATTCTGTCTTTCTAGCTGCTTGCACAGGAGCTGTATAAGGTCCATCTTCAAAGGCAAATTTGATAAAGTGACATGGAGATGGACCTTCTACAACTTCAAATGGAGGAAAAAAAGCTGAACATAAAAAAGGCCAGGCTTGAAATTGAATTGCTGGAGCACTGGTTAAAGGTGGGCAAAGTATTTGCTTAGTGATAATTATTATTCTGTAAAATATTATTGAATGGTAAAGCAATACATTTAAATGTCTTTCAATTACTGAAAATAAGGAAACAATAAACCACACTTGACTGTTCACTTTCTGCATTAGTCATTTAATTAGAAGTGATTTTGGCAGAAAATCTCGTACCACCCTGCCAACTCTTTGGTCTACTGTGTTAACTGGGGCTTCTTCTTGACCACATTCTTAAAATGTAGGGGGGAGGGCTCTCTCACCTCTTATTGTGTGGATGTTGTGTAGTACAACACAGGCCACAGTGAGGTCTCATGCCCTTTCTGGACTGACCCTGAGCCCACGCAGGCACTGAACCTGGCCTGTAGGATTCACCTCCACCTTGGCCTGTGTTCTACTGTGGTCCAGGCTCAGGTTCAGGGTAGGGGTCTTCATACAGGACAGACAGGGGTACCCTCTGTCCCCCAGCAAGTAACCAGTGAAGATTCCTGTAATGATAGAGGCAGTATATTTATATACTGGCAGCATGTACAGATCCTAACCATTTTTCTTCCATGTTGGTGATGAGGTGGGATTCATCACATATTACCTAGTTAGTGGAGACCAGTAATGAGTGGCATTTAATTTATTAAACCTTGATTTAGAACCCAATATTCCACTGTTACCTGCACATTGATGCTATGGAATTACTTCCTATTAACATAGTCTCCTTCATTGACTGAAGGAGCTTTAATAGGAATGTGGGTTCGATCAATGCATGCAATCACATTTTGGAAACCTGAAATTGAAAGTTAGATGATTAGATCAATTTTAAAGTTATTGGGTCTGTGAACTTATGGATAGATACAGTTGTACTCATAAATTTGCATACCCCTTGCGGAATCTCAAAACTCTTAATAATTTATTTTAAATAAGAGGGATCATAAAAATTGCATTTTGTTTTTTTGTTTAATACTGCCCTGAATAGGAACGGAGGAGGGCAGAAAGCCTGCAACACTACTGGCCGGAAAGTAGATGTAGGCACTTAATGAATATAATCTGGCCTAGGATACAGGAAGGCCTTGGCTAATCCAGAGGTAAAGTCAAGGCAGGAAGGGGCAACAGAGAGCTTGTAGATCTCCTACTCGCTTGAGAGATGTCAGGGACAGCAGAAGAGCTACCTTTAGAGGCAGAAGCTTCTCAGAGGCTGACTCTAAGGGCTCAAATGCTGCACCTGACAGACCTTCCAGGACCACAGAAAGGTCCCAGCGTGGTCTGCAGATGGGCCTCAGCCTCCTGACACCATGCATAAACCTCGAAGTTTGAGGATGTTGCCACACAGAGGCTCCATCAATAGGGGTGTGGCTGGCCGAAATGGCAGTCTCACAGACCCTAATTGTAGGAGGAGCCAACCCTGCTGAGAAACGTCCTTATAAGAACTCCAGAACTGTAGCTATTGTGCAGTTCACTGGGTCTAGCTTACGTTCCTCACACCACGAGACAAAAAAGTTGCACTTGAGCACATACAATTTCGTTGTGGATGGCGTTCTAGCACTAAACATGGTCTCTAAAACCTCAGTTGTGATACCAGAATCTACGGGCTGGTGCCCCTCAGGGGCCAGACCCACCGTTTCCATAGTTCTGGCCGAGGGTGATAAATCAGCTCTTCGGCTTGAGACAGTAGATCCCTGAGGATCTCTGAAGGAGATTCCCATCCTCAGTCTAGCATGGTTATTGTCTCTGAGAACCATATTCGAGCTGGCCAATAAGGTGCTACAAGCAACAGACATAGTCTTGGTGAACTCTCGCTAGAACTTTTGGGAGCAGAGTGAGCGGGGGAACCCATATAGATGTGAACTTGGCCACATGTGCAATATGGCCTCTAGCCCTAATGGTGTGGGAGGAGTGAGGGTGAACCACAGCAGGCAGTGTGTTGTCTCCTCGAGGCGAACACATCCACTTCTGTTTGGCCAAACCTCCGCCATATGGACTCCACCACTTGTGGACTGAGCCACCAATCCCTGGGCCTCAGCCCTTGCTTCAACGGGATGTCTGCCCGCACATTCCACTTGCCCAGAATGTACATTGTACTCAGTGACACAAACTTTCAATCTTCTCAGAGAAGAATTAGTTGTGCCTGCCTGAACAGGGGGCGCGAACCTAATCCTCCGGTCGATATATAAGACCACCACTGTGTTGTCTGTCAACACATGGTGACCTCTCAATTGAGGAAGAAAGAATTTCAGTGCTAGAAATATGGCCCGTATTTCTAGGCAATTTATATGCCAGTCCAGATAGGGGCCACTCCAGATACTGTGAACCAGCCATCTAAGACTGTGCCCCAGCCCATGAGGGAGGTGTCTGTCATTACCTATAAGGAGACACCCCTAGAGTGTGACCCAAGCCCAGAACCCGGGGACACATCCAAATTCTCAGAGCACGTAGGCATCGCCACGCTACACTGATTACTCTCAGAGGTTTCATCCTCTGACGAAACCACCAACTTTTCAGCCACCACTGAAACGGTCTCCTGTGCACTAGGCCCAATGGTATGACTTTGGCTGCTGCTGCCATAAGCTCCAACAGTCTCTCGTAGAGACTGGAGGGGATACCAAGATCCAGCTTTATCTTGCTTAATGTTGATAGGATTGACCCTACGCATGTTGGGGTTGTAGTAGAATCCTTATAACCCCTAGAAAATTTGTCCACTGCACTGGAGCAAGCATATTTTCTGAGGTTCAACCTGAGCCCCAAGCTCTTCATGTGGGCAAGAACAACATCTCGATTTTGACCTGCCAGTTCCTTGGATCGTGCTAGAAATAACCAGTCATCCAGGTAGTTAAGTAAGTGGATGCCCTGGAGTCACAATGGAGTCAGAATGACATCCATGCTCGTCGTGAAGGTGCAAGGGGATAAAGCTAGCCCAAAGGGAAAAACCTGATATTGATATGCATTGCCTCCAAACGCAAACCTCAGGAACTTCCTATGTTGCATAAAATTTATGATAGAAATAAAACAAATGGGAAACACATGTGGAAGATGAGAATTTATAAGAAAGAGGGAGCTACAGGTTAATAAGGAGGACTGGTAGGCATGTAATCACTAGGTGAAAGAGGTTAGGAATACTGGGATTGTTCGGGAGAATATTCAGGACTGCTAGGAGAATGCAGAGTGGGGCTGATGGAATCTGGGGGAGGGCTGAAGCCAGGGTCAGAGAAAGCCATATCTTCATCACAGGGTTTACAGGGATCCCCAGAGGTAGAGACCAGAGGTGGTTCTGTCTGAGTAGAGGCATCCACAGACACTGTTGCAGGGACGATCCTATAGCGCAAAGGTGGAGGGAAACCAGAAACACCAGACTCAGCTTGTAGGATGTCAATCAGTAGAGACAGATCAGCAGTAAGATGCACTAGTTGATAGCGAGTGTTCAGGTCCAGGCCTGAGTCATGGAAGCTCGGTGGAAAGACGGGGTGCTGGTCAGCTGTAAGGATAACCAAGAAAAAAAACAAAGGTACACTCTTTTCCTCATAAAAGAAAGCCCTCATTACATTACATAGCCTCAGCAGAAATTGGAAGCACATACACACACCCACACAGAACACATAGAATAAGATACAGAGAATAACGTTAACATTTATTTACATTTTAATAATCATACTATACATATACTATTGACAAATAAAGAAATACATACACTTACCCATGATAAAGAAGAAAAGTACAAAGACAGCTAAGGTCCTCACTCAATGATGGTCAGATCAAAATGCATCAAAAGCAGAACTTGTTTTTTTTTTTTAAAAAAAAAGGGAACTAGAAAAGTTCGAACTTAAGGGTAGGAAAAAATACCTAAAACTCGAACATAATGGTTTCGAAAAGTACCAGAAAATCAAACATAATGGGATGAGAAAAAACCTTAAATTCAGACATAATGGTTGTGGAAATCATCCAGAAATCATACATATTGGTATTTGGGCAAACCAATGGTGTATACAAATCTTGAAAAACTATATAAAAAGAAGCCCCTCAACTGAGGGGTTTTTAGATCACTGTGTGGATCTCGTGGGGTGGACAATAAATTTGGACCCTTGCTGTTCTCACTCATGGTTCTTTGTGGGGTTTTTTTCATCCACAAGTTGATATAAGTATTTGACTTTAAACTTGGTAGTATTTAACTTTTTGGAAAATTTGGTACAACACCTGTGACTGGGCAATATTTCTATGTGGAAATATGCACCTTTTAGATCTATCATCACAAACCAGTCCTAAAACTGAATCTGTGGAACAATACATTTGGGCATCAGCATCTTGAACCTGTATGTTCGAAGAGTACAGATCAGATGATGCAGATCTAAAGTTTGGCCGCATACTCCCCTATTTTTTGCAGACAAGGAAATAACGGCTGTTAAAACCTCCTTCCATCAGGGAACGGGGTACATGTTCTATGGCCCCTTTGTCCAAGAGGAATCTTACTTCCTGCACTAATGTCAGGCTCTGCTATGTGCTGACTACTTTGGTGAGCACATCTCTGAACCGGGGGGTTGAACTCTGAACTGGACCCCGTAACCCTTTTCTATGGTAGACAGAACCCATGGAGACACGTTTGGCAGTAGTTTCCATGCTGCCAGATGGTCTTTTAGTGATGTTAACTTTTCCACATTCTATTGGAGGCAAAGCATCAGATTTTCGTTACCCTGTGACAGCTTGCTGACCAGAGAACACTGAAAACTTGGGACAGCCTTGGCTAGGGGAGGCCCTACATTAATACTCTGGGCTAACTGCCCTAACAACCTCAGGTCCCCTGATACATCCCTCCACGGCCCTCAGGACCGCTCCTCCTTTGTCTGCTTGGCCTTTATGACCATTCTCAGCTCAGGCCTAGTAGCAGGCCATGACTGGCTATCTGCGGGGGGAGCCGGGCTGCCTCCCTCGCACTAGTGCTCGTGGATGCCTGGGTGAACTTGACACAACAGGGAAGGAACTGGCTGAATGCCGCCATATGTCAAGCTCACTCAGCAGGTCTGCTTGGTCTGCTTGGTAGGCCTGCAATGCTGCCATTGTCCGCAGTGACCCACAAGCAAGCCCCACTACTGCATAGGCCTTACCGACCCATGCCACGGTGGCCTTACATGGCTTGGATGAAAAAAGCCGGCCCCCCTTAATTACCTGCCGTCGATGGAGAGAGGTAGCTCATAAGCGCCTCCTCCACCTTCAGGAAAGCTAAATAGCCATGCCAGTCATTCCCCACAATGGCCAAATAATACGACATTGTAGGTTATAAATACGGCTTATGCATGGTTCTCTTCCAAAAGCCTGATATTTTGTCATGCACTTCTGGGAAAAAAGGTGAGTTTTCTGCAGTGTGAGGGATTTATTTTCACTGGGGAGAAAAAAGCTCATCCAGCCTTAGTAATCACTTCAAGCAGCTCTTTATATGCTGCTCTTAGTTTTTAGCACACCTTTCTGGCTCCTCTGAGTCAGAGAGGAATTTGTGTGTGTGTGTGTGTGTATGTTTAGGGTTTTTTGTTGTTGTTGTTTTCCATAGCAGAAGGAGGAGTCGCGACGCGAGCTCCAAAATCCAGCAGAGAGCCGGAACCGGAAGACGGAGCAAGAGAGAGCAGCGCTCGTCTCCAGCTCCTCTTCCAGATCCATATGAGATCCCCAGGACCTAAGCCGGCTGGCTGCCCAGATCCGCAAGGCTCTGAAACCCACGAGTCCCGAGCGGAGCTGCCTAATTCTAAGGCGTTCACAATGCATACAGTTAGACCTCTCGAGCACTGCCCTGGTGTACTCCATTCCTAGACACTTCACACAGAAAGTGTGTCCGTTCTCCCCGTGATGAAACGGGAGCAAGGCGTGTAACACACTTCCTGAATTCTCTCACTCATTTTTCATTGTTTCATTTTTTTTTTAAAAGAGAGAGAGGAAACAAAGAGTCTTTTTGTAAGCATTACACAAACAACTGACATGCAGTCTCGCTGAAGATAATAAGGTGTCGTTTATATATCACGTGCTTAATTGCCACATCACCTGATCATGGAAGGCATATAAATAGGCATGATGATACACAAGCTTCATACCGGTCCCACAGCGTTCAGCTAACGCAGCGGTTAACGCAACGTGGAGTTCCCTTTGAAAGGGAACTCTAGGGATGTCCCTGCAACTGCCTATTATGGGGTTAATCTAAAAATTCAGTAGATAGTAGCCTAAAGCATAAGCCAAGTGTGATAGACTCTTGCATTGAGGCTATGCTGTTATTAATGTCATCCTGTCGTAGCAAAATCTATGGTCATGAGCCACTGCTGATATAGATGCTTGAGTTTCTGAAAATGTGAATTTTAAAATTTGAATCTCTTTCGACTGAAATAAAACTACAATCCCAAGTTGGGACAGTATGGAAAATGCAAAAAAAAGAGGTAATTTGAAAATTCAATTCACACTGTATCCATCCCTCTTCTATACCTTCTTCTATATATTTTTCAGGGTCACAGGGAAACCTGGAGCCCATCGTAGGACACAATTCCACACACATATTCATACACACACACACACACACTATACAGATACTTTGAACATGTCAAACAGCCTACCATGCATGTCTTTGGACTGGGAGGAAACCCCCACAGCACAGGGAGAACACACAAACTCTGAACACACAGGGCCACCGTGGGAATCAAACCACCAATCCTGGGGGTGTGAGGCGAATGTGCTAACCACTAAGCCACCGTGTGCCCCCTAATTCACCCTCATGGGGGAATTTTCATGGGGGAATTTTCCCCCATTCATGCTGCCCTCACAGTTGTGCTAGTTACCCATGCCATGGGCACTGACACACCCCCATACCATGACAGATGTTGGCTTTTGGACCTGATGCTGATAACAGCTTGGATGGTCCTTTTCCTCATATGCCCGGAGAACACGACAGCTGTTTTGTATTTGAAATGTTGACTCGCTGGACCACAAAACAAATCCATCTCAGATGAGACCGAGCCCAGAGAAGTCGGCGGCACTTCTGGACAGTGTTGATGTATGGCTTCTGCTTTGCATAGTAAAGCCTTAACTTGCATTTGTGGATACAGCAGCGAATTGTGTTGACTGACAAAGGTTTACCAAAGTATTCCTGAGCCCATGTCAGGATATTCATTACAGACTCATGATGGTTTTTAAGACAGTGGCGTCTGAGGGATCAGAGATCACATGCATTCAGAAGTGGTTTTCTGCCTTGACGGATTCCCTGAATCTTTTAATTATATTGTGTACAGTAGAAGGTGAAATGCCCAAAATCCTACTGATTTGTCTTTGGGGAATGTTGTTCTCAAAGTGTTGGATTATTCGCTGAAGCATCTGTTGGCAGATTGGCGAGGCTCGACCCATCCTTGCTCTTGAAGGAGTAAGCCTTATGGAGGCTCCTTTTGTACTATGATTAGATGATTGCCCCATCTGTTTCACATCACGTTCTTATTTCAACTTGTCACATCACTATTAGTCCTAAATTGCCCCAGTCCCATGTTGCATGCATTAATTTCAAAATAAGTGTTTACCTTCAAAATACTATGTAATTGATTAGGTAAAACATCAAATACCTTATCTTTATATGTTTTTAAAAAATAAAATACAAGTCAAAATACATTTACAAATCACTCCTCTTGGTTTATATTAGCATTTTCCATACTGTCCCAACTTTTTCTTAATTGGAGTTGTACTTTGAATTTCAAGGAAGGTCATTCAAAACAATTTAAATACAGATATGTAGTTTTAGAAAGTAATATATTTTAATTATGGGCTGCGCTTATATAAATTATTTGAATTCAGTGGTGTTTAACTTTAATTGTTCATTATTAAATCAAAATAGATTTAAGCGAACCATTCACATCACATGTGTTAGGTTTGATGCACATGATTAATTTTGTGCATAAAATACAGTCTGGTCCATAAGTATTGGGACAGTGGAGAGTTTTGTCTCTTTACACCATTAAAATTTATTTTAAATGAACCAATCAAGATGTGATTGAAGTGTAGACCTAAAACTTTAATTCAAGAGGTTTAACATATGGTAATATTGCATTAACCGTTTAGGAATTACAGCTATTTGTTTACAGAGTCCATCCATTGTCAAAAGTAACAATGCTCAAAAGTAATTGGGCAATTGACTGATTAGCCGTTTCATCGCCCAGAGTGGCCTGTTTCCTCATTATTTCAAGACAAATCGATAAATCTTATCGATAGATAAGAGTTCTGGAGATGATTCCAGGTGTTGAATTTGCATTTGGTAGCTGTTCAAGGGAACTCTCAATATATGATCCAAAGAGGTGTCGATGCAAGTGAAGAAGGTCATCGTTAGGCTGAAAAAACAAAATAGACCTATCAGAGAGATAGCAGAAACTTTAGGAGTGGCGAAATCAACAATTTGGTAGATTCTTAAAAAGAAGGAATGCACTGGCGAGCTCAGCAACACCAAAAGGCCTGGAAGACCATTGAAGATAACTAAAGTGAATGATCACAGAATTCTTTCCTTGTCAAGAACACTCTAAAGGAGCTAGACTCAAAGTCTACAGTCAAGAGACACCTTCATGAATGTAAATATAGACAGTTTACCTCAAGATGCCAATCACTGGTAACACTCAAGAACAGAAAGGCCAGGCTAGACTTTGCTAGAAAACATCTAAAAAAGCCTGTCCAGTTCTGCAACAAGATTCTTTGGACAGATGAAACCAAGATTAACTTGTAGCAGAATGATGGGAAGAGAAGAACATGGAGAAGGAAAGGAAGGGCTCATGATCCAAAGCATACCACGTCATCTGTTAAACATGGCGGAGGGGGTGTTATAGCCATGGGCATATATGGCTGCCAATTGAACTGGGTCACTGGTGTTTATTGAGGATGTGACTGCTGATACAAGCAGCAGGATGAATTCTGAAGTGTAAAAAGCTATATGTTCTGCTCGGATTCAGACAAATGCGCGTCACAGTACAGATGGATAATGATCCAAAACATACCGCAAAAGCAAGGCAAAGAATTGGAATGTTCTTAAATGGCCAAGCCAATCACATGACCTCAAACCAATTGAGCATGCTTTTCACTTACTGAAGGGTGAAAACAAGTAGCAGCTGAAGGCAGCTGCAGTAAAGGCCTAGCAAAGCATATCAAGGGAAGAAACTCAGCATTTGGTGATGTAAATGGTATCCAGACTTCAGGCAGTCATTTACTGCAAAGGATTTGCATCCAGGTATTAAAAATAATCATTATATTTATAATTATGTTAGTTTGTCCAATTACTTTGGGGCCTGTGATAATGGAGGGACAAAAAATGCTGTGATTCCTAAATAGTTAATGCAGTTTAAAACCCCTGAAAATCTACACTTCAATCACATCTTGATTGCTTCATTTCAAATCCATTGTGGTGGTGTACAGAGGCAAAATTATGAAAATTGTGTCACTATCCAAATACATATGAACTTGACTGTATACTGTATGTAAGTTGAAATAAGTATTAGAACAAATGTGGGGGCACCGTGCAGAAATAAGCTTAGGTTAGCAACAGGAAATAAAATCAACTATGGTTGACTTTACATGCTTTTTGTTTTGTTTAGAATGTATTTCTGTTTAAATCTGAGGCACAATTTATTTTGTACACATTAAGAAAATTAAATAAAAGGTGGGGAACTAGAAATTTCATGTACCCTATTACTGAATCTTGAATATGAGGTCCTTGGTGCATAAAGGTACAGTTGTGCATTCCTGGCAGTTAAGACTACACTTCATTCAACAGCAGTTATCCACCGTGAAAACCTATGGTGTATGTTAAGCCTTTCTTCCATCTGTCCAGATTGCAGAAAAGTGATTGACTAAGAATAAAAGATACATCAGTCAGAGTCCATATGTTCAGGCAGAGCCAACATGCAGGTGCTGGGTCGGGTGTACACTTCAGGGTCACTGATGCCTAGTTCCAGGTCAAAGAATTCAGGAAGAAAAGCAATCGCATGGGAGGAAAATGTGAAATACAGTAGACAGACAGTATTTATTTTCATTTGTGATGTGGAGACAACATGCCACACTGAAAAGCAAAACATTCACTGCATTGCAATTATGTCACTATATCCCTTCTGTGAAAAATAAAAAACAATGCTGACTTCATGGCTGAAGTAAATATAATTCTCAATTGCACTGGAGTTAAAAAAAAATTTGCAGTGGTGCCAGACTGAGATACGATCCTTGTTCAGTCACAGTCCTAAGATGTACTCATGGGTGTGGTTGTAATGAGAGAAGGGGAAAACATCATGAAAGCATCACTTTCTGGCAGCATTACTGTCCACATAAAGGAACATCTTTTATAGTTTATTGCTTGTTTCTGCATTCTTACTACATTTACACCTGCATCTTTTCACAAAGCTTTTCACAATTTTTACTACAACATAAGTGTTAATGTGACTAAAAATACTGAAAGCTCTTAGCAGGGCCTTGGAGTTATGTTATCAAACAAAATCTTACTTCACCTTCTAATTAAGAAAATAGCCTTACTTTACATTGAATATATTAAAATCAAAACTGCGCAGTGTCAAATACAGTAAGCATCCCTGTGTTAATGTTATTGCACTTGCTGTGTCTGTAGGTCATTCAGAACGTTTATCCTGATAAATGATCGCCTCCCTTAATACCTGACTACATCTTCAACACGCACCAAAGCTCAGATCCTCCCTGTCATGCTGCTTCATACACACAGCCAAGAGACAAACACCATTCACATTCATGTTATTATCTTTATTTTGGGGGCACACAGTGGCTTAGTGCTTAGCACATTTGCCTCACACCACCAGGGTTGGGCGTTCGATTCCCGCTGCTGCCCTGTGTGTGTGGAGTTTGCATGTTCTCCTCGTGCTGCGGGGGTTTCCTCTGGGTACTCTAATTTCCTTTCCCAGTCCAAAGACATGCATGGTAGGCTGACTGGCATGTCCAAAGTGTCCATAGTGTCTGTAATGTGTGTATGTGATTGTGACCTGCAATGGATTAGCACCCTTTCAGGTTTGGAAAATCTCTATTTTCAAGTTCTTGAGGTGTTCCTGATTGTTGCTTATTTGTTCATTAATATGTATTGAAGTGAGCAGACCTGCACAATAGGGGGAAATAAACCTGTACACATTAATCGTTGACCTCCTGTTGTGGATCACACTGATTGAACCTAAGTTTTCCATTGTTTAGGCCAGTATTTTGAATACGGTGTCACGTCCCGAGACGTAATGGAGTTGAGTACGGAAGCAAGTGCAGGAAAAGACATATTTATTAAAGGAGACAAAGGCAGACAAATCCAAATCGTAATCCAAAAACGTAGTCAAGACAGGCAAAGGGTCGGGCGATCGGCAAACAGGCATAAACGGGACAAAGCAGGAATCAGAGTCGCGGTCACAGAACACAGGGTCAAAACACAAAACAAGAAACATAAACTCATACTAAGGACTGGGAGCGGAAAAACCAGCGTGGACTAAATGGACTAATTTAAAGTTTAACCTAACTAAATTTACCAAGGAACATAACATGGACAACGTATCTAACTATATTAACTATCTCTACTATAATACTCCGGAAGGTGTACAGGGAAGCGAGTGGTATATATCCCAAAGATAATCAGCCCTAAGCGCTGGCAGCTGAAAACAAAACCTTCACACTCTCCTCTGTACAATACAGTATATTGCACACATGAAGGGAAAAATTAAGAGCACCATTGAGGAGTTAGAGAGAGAGATAGGAACAATAGAAAATGATACAATCACTAAAAATCACACAGGGAAGAGAAATTAGGCACTAGGTTCCTATCTTCATGAGCAGGCCAAGGGGGCCCTTATTAGGGCCCAAATCTCTAACGTCAAAGATACTGATGTCCCAACCTCTTATTTCTTCAACCTGGAACAGAAAACCAGACCTCACAATCTCATGCTGTATCTAAAGTGCCCTGATGGAACTATAACTACAACACCAGCAGAAATAAGGAAGATTGCAGTGGACTTTTATAAGGATCTGTACTGTGCAGATGTCACTGACCCACAACGTAGAGAGGAGCTACTAAAGGACCTACCGAAACTGAGTAAAGGACAGGTAGAAACATTGGACCTGGACATCAAACCCCAAGAACTAGCTATTGCAGTACAGCAGCAATCCACTGGGCGAGCACCAGGCATCAATGGACTACCAGCAGAATTCTACAAACATTTATGGCAAACAGTGATAGCAGACCTATATGGCGTTTTTAAATGGTCTACAAACAATGGGAAATTACCCATCAGTTGCACACAGGCTATTTTATCTCTCCTCCCAAAAAAGGTAACTTGAGTTTTTAAAAAACTGGAGGCCTGTGTCACTTTTATGTACAGATTATAAAATTCTCTCAAAGTGCATGTCAAATAGGTTGAAGGAACACATAGGCACACTGGTAGAAGCAAGTCAAACATACTGTGTGGCTGGACGCACGATAATGGACAATGTATTTCTTGTACGTGACATGATTGAAGTGTATAAAATCAATTCATTAGCGCCCTCATGCTCTCCAGCGCGCTGCCTAAAGGGGAAACCGTGACATAACCCCCCCCAAGGGCGCTCGCTCTGCTTTTCTGTTCTGCAGAGGACATCGCTCAGCTTACCTGTTCCACTTAGGACGCCACCCTGCTTTCCTGTTTCGCTGAGGACGTCGCTGTTTTTTTGTTCCGCTGAGGACGCCGCACAGTCTCCTGGTTCAGCTGGGGACATTTTGCCCAGGGGGCCGGGACCGCCAATGGAGATAGATGTTTCATGGTGCTCCCGGCCCCCTGGGCAAAATGTCCTCAGCTGAACCAGGAGACTGTGCTGCATCCTCAACAACAGGAGGAGGATTACCAAGCTGAGCCACGTAAGCAGCAGGTCGCCAGGAAGTACTTGGGCTTCAATCTACCACCTATGTTCACGGAGAACTATGCCACACCACAACAGGAGGAGGAGTACCAAGCTGAGCCACGTAAGCAACAGGTCGCCATGAAATACCTGGGCTTCACTCTACCACCTATGTTCACGGAGGACTACGCCACGCCACGCCAACAGGAGGAGGAGTCCGGGTACAAGGGAGAGTCTTTGTTCGGGGCTAGTATCATCTCCCACCCTCCCTCCCCTATAATGGATCTAGTTCAGCAAACGGAGTCAGCGGAGAACGAAAGTCAGCCTCCCTGCTCGTCTGAGGACACCGCTCAGCTTTTCAGGTCAGCTGAAGATGCCGCTCAGTCACCCGGGTTGGCTGAAGACGTTGCTTCGTGTCCTGACATACCCAAGTGCTCCCCTCTGTTCGCCAACCGTGCGCCCAACGCCGCTGTGCTTCCCGGTTCAGCTGAGGACGTCGCTCTGCCTTCCTGCTTGGCTGAGGAAGTCACTCTGCCTACCTGCTCGGCTGAGGACCTCGCTCCACTTTCCTGCTCAGCTGACGTCGCTCTGCCTTCCTGCTCAGCTGAGGTCGTCGCTCTGCCTTCCTGCTCGGCTGAAGTCGTTGCTCTGCCATCCTGCTTCGCTGAGGACGTCGCTCTGCCTCCATGTTCCGCTGAAGACGTCGTTCCTCTTCTTTGCTGCGCACCGTATGTCACTCCCCCTTCCTGCTCCATGGAGGACATCGTTCCCCCCTTATGCTCCGCAGAGAGCATGAAAAACCTCACTTCTCTCCCTGGCCTCGTGGAGAACCTCACTCCCCTCTATGGCCTCGCAGAAATCTTGGCGCTTCCCTCGGGCCTCGTGGAGAACATCGCTCCCCTCTCCTGTCCTGCGAAGGAAGTTGTCCTGCTGTCCTGCCACGCAGACGTCGCTCTGAGCTCCAGCCCCGCTGAGGACGTCACTCTGAGCTCCAGCCCTGTTGAGGATGTTGCTCTGCTTACCTGTTCCGCTGAGGACGTCACTCTGCTTTCCTGTTCCAATGAGGATGTCGCTCTGCTTACCTGTTCCACTGAGAACATCGCTCTGCTTACCTGTTCCGCTGAGGACGTCGCTCTGCTTACCTGTTACACTGAGGATGTTGCGTTGCTTTCTTGCTCCGCTGAGAACACCGCTCAGTCTCCTAGTTCTGCTGGGGACATTTTGTCCAAGGGGAAGGACCACCAGATGGAGGAGCACCCTTGGGGGAGTTCTGTCATATATCAAGGAGGTAACTCTGGACTTCAGTTTCCATCAGCCACTGCACTGTACTACAGTATGTCACATGACCACCTGCACCTGAATCACGTTTCTGTTAACGACCACTCCTACATATAGCCACTGTTTGTACTGCTTCCTTGTCTCACATAATTGTCTTCTATGCTTTTGTCCACGCTTCCATGTTTAGTTTTTGCCACAGTATTTTGCCAAGTTGTCTTAGTATATTTTTTTGTTGTTTGTTCGTTTATTAAACTGTTTGAAAATCTGCGATTGCTTCCGCATCAACCTTGAAAAACGTGACACTCTCTCTCCCTTTCTCTCTCTCTCTCTCTCTCTCCCTGTATCTCTCTTTCTCACTTTAACAATACTTTTCGTTCTCAAAAATATATTAGAAACAAGAACAATTAGGAAATTTCAGCTGTTTGATTGCTTTTGTTAGATATACATAAAGATGTGCAAAGAATTCTGTACAAAGAATAAATATTTCCTTCAGTTTTCACCACCGGCTTGTGTGTTTTTAAAACCAATTAAATACCATGATCCCAACCATAAAACCAGTTTTAAACTTCGTTATTACACTCTGAACATTTCTAGAAATGTTCTACTAAATGTTTTAACTCTTTCGCCTATTGTAACACTGTTTATAATTTCATTCCTGCCCACTTTAACACAGTTTTCTTTCCTATTAGGTGTACAAAAGTTGCTGAAAGATGAACAACTAAATAATAAACCAGGACACATTTCATGTTGTGAGTATTTATACCTGTTTTAAGACAGTTATTACTTATAATAGTCTCTATTCACTGTTTACAGCCCGATAAAAACCACACAAAAACCCTGAACACTGAAAAATAATTATTTAGTAACATTACCCATGCTAACTAGCCGGCTAGCTAATATTAGCTTTGCTAATGTTCCTCCTCAGTGTAACTATTTGACTTTAGTAAACTTTAAGAAAAATATCTGACTTTTCTAACAAGATAGAAAACACAAAACAAGCGCTAACAAGCCCGCTAACATTAGGCTAATTATTATGTTTCTTAATCCATTAGCCGAATGGTTCATTTCTGCCAACATTAACATTTCTAAACACATTAACACTGTTTTCTCATACCTGTTCATTTCCCTGTAGTTTGTTGCTTGTACTTTAACACATTTAATAACATTTTAAGTGTGTTTGCCTGTTTTAAACACTCTTAAAACTGTCTGCAGTTCTGTACCCTTTATAGCTATAATGCTCAAACAGCTATGTGCTAATGCTAACAGCTAGTTAGCTTAGCAACAGGTCCTCCGCAGCATGACTATTTCACTTTATCCAACTTTTCTGACGTTTATATATATATATATATATATATATATATATATATATATATATATATATATATATATATACATACATACATACATACATACATACATACACACACACACACACACACACACACACACACACAGTGCAGTAATGTAGTGTTGATTGCCGTCTATCTCATCTCACTCACTCACTCTCTAAGTAAAATCCAAAATGTATTTTTTGCCTTTTGTTGGTGTTGTATAGATGGGGACGAAGTGGACTTTAATTTCTTTATTTTTATATCATTTAAGGAGGGAAGGGATGGGGGGGGGTGACATTGCTCATTTGAAACTGCAGGTGGCGCTCCGGCTCTTCACATGGATCCCCATAGTACCGATGACGAAAATGAGAGCGCGGCTTAGCCGGTAGCAGATTGGTCCGTTACTCAGTAAAAGGGCGGGGCATTCTACATTTGAAAATAGCAGTTGTTCAGGGATGCACCCACGCACGCGAGCGCGCGCAATAGAAGTCTTTTATTATACGGAACCCAAATGTTCTCATCTAATACGTTAATAAAATAATAAATTTTGCCGGTTTCACTCAAGACCATTTATAGTTGGTGAACGTAGTTGTGCTGCAGAAGCGGTAAGTTTGTTTGATATCGGCTCAAGTTTCAGCGTTGTACTTTTGAAACGTCGAGAAAATACAACTTAACTGGCTAGCTAATGTAAAAATACAACCCCCCGAAAAGAGGTATGTTTTTAATTGACTTTAATCTGTGGTGCAGTTTTAAATGGGTTAGTATTGTGCATGTGTTGTATAAAGTGTAAAAGCTGCTGGTCTTAGCGACACGTTACTGTACGTGGGACATTATAGGGTTAAATCTCCAACTAGTCGCCTGATATGTTGCTTCTGGTCGCGAATATAAAGACAATAGGTCTGGAGCTCGTGTAAGAGAAAATGTTTAGATACCAAATGTTAGTTCTGACACACAAAGATACAGTGGAACCATTTATCTACCGAGTTAAACGACTAAGACTGAAAATGGTGGCAGTTTCCTAGGTAGTTGGTTAGCCATTTTAAACTGACCCTCTGTTTTGACATGCTAATGGATTACTTTGGAGATATGTGGTGTAACTCCGCTGTATTTCTCTCTCTGTGTTAGAGATGGCACAGCGTGTTACCGTGAATGAGGCCGCTGGGCCTAAACGGACCGCCAGGGTTCGAGTAGCGGTGCGGCTGCGGCCCTACATGGACAAACAAGACGAGAAAGGCGAAGGGCCCTGTGTCCGAGGACTTGGACCTCAGATCCTGGAGATAGTCAACTGGAGGAACGCCACTGAGACTCTGCAATATCAGTTAGTTGGGCTTTGTGTTAGTTTTTACTCTCTACAGACATTTTGTCGTTTTACTATCCTGTTGCTTTGTTTATTATTTTTATTATTATTATTATTATTATTATTACTTGGAGCATCTTAACAGGTCTCCCGTGTGTGGTAGGCCCTGATTTGGTAGCTGGTGCTGAGATCAGGTTTCTCCCTGTAATTCAACCTCTGGCTCTTATTGTGCCTGCTGGGGACAACTGGGGAGACATTTCTGTTCTGTCTTTGATGATTTTAACGTTGAACGTTCTCAATCTCCGTGTTTGGCATTGTCACTCTTTTCCTTGTGTGTAGGTTTGACGTGTTCCATGGAGATCAGACGACTCAACAGGAAGTGTTCTTGTCTTCAGTGAAGCCTGTTATCCCCCACATTCTTAATGGACAAAATGCTAGTGTCTTCGCTTATGGACCCACTGGAGCCGGTATGATGTACAGAATCCATCCATCCATCCGTTTTCTGTACTGCTTATCCTGTACAGGGTTGCCGGGAGCCTATAACAAAAGGAACTCTGGGTATGCTCTGGACCTGTCGCAGGGCACAACCACATAGGGCTGCACGATTATGGTCAAAATGATAATCACGATTATTCATTGATTTTAGGGACAACATATTTTTATTGCACTTTCACATTTAAATAAACAGACCACTGCTTTTACCTCCATGTTGTGCTATATTCCTGTAATGTACAAATCTTTGCATCAAATTAGACTGGTCCTTAAAGTGCATCATCTCCTAGAAGGAAAATATGTAAAAATAAAAATGCCATCAACCAAATGAAAATATGCATCAAATATAACATTATGCAACCAAATGAAAACAATTCAGGCCTATGCAGAAAAGACAATAACAGTGTTTACAGGAGGAGAGACAGCCAAATCACCCAAAAGAGAGGTGCAGGGATGACGTCATTTTGTACTGGAACTCGGAAGTTAGCATCACACTGGCTCCCTTCGACAAAAACACTATGATTTCTCCATAGAATTTTGGATTATTACAAAAAAATAAGCTTTGTGAGCAACAAAAGTTTACAACACTAACCTGTTTTGTGCATCAAGATAATTTTCACAAATGAACACAACTTTTATTAAGTTTGAAGCCTAAGTACAATCACCAGAAATAAACATCTAACAGTATGCTATAAACGAACTACAGCACGTTCAGAGTCACCATCACGAAGCTTCCGACAACTTTTCACTTCATTTAAAATCATTTTCCATAATATAGATTTACTCTGTGGATGAATCTTCATCCATTTGTTGTGTTTTGTTTTTTTTTGGGGGGGGGGGGGGTGGTTGGGTTTTTTTTTTTTCTTCTCTTTTTTCTTTTGCGTGAATTGTGCACACCATACCGGAACCAGTTTATCTGCAAAGTTTTTTCCTGTTTGGCGTGATGACATTTAATGTCCCCGACAATGTCTGTAGTCCCATTTGCAACATGTTAGTGTCATGATTTCCCCTCACGCAAGTGCTGGAGCATGACATGAGCTCTGAAACCCGAAGCGAAGCTGGCAGCGTGAGCGCTAAAATGCTAACTCGTTTCCGGGTTTTGGAATTGCAAAATGACGTCATCCCTGTGTCGCTGTATGGTGACTGGCTGTAAGTTTAGGAAGTGCTTGATTTGATATGCAGCGGAGTTTTCTATAAGCGCAGGACGAACTTTAACGTCATTATTGCAGTTGATCATGTTCATGTAATCGTGGGCAGTTATCGGGATCAGTATTCGATTAATTGTGCAGCCCTACAATCGCACACGCATTCACATGCTACGGACAATTTAGAGATTCCAGTCAGCCTACAGTGCGTGTCTTTGGACTGGGGGAGGAAATCCCAAAGCACAGGGATAACATGCAAACTCTGTGCACACAGGGCATCTGAGAGACAGTTCATTATTGAAAAGTTTTGGGTTGCTCTTCATAGCTCAGTGTACTGGGGGGTTGTTTTTTTTGCTTGCTTATTTATTTATTTATTTTACTCCAGCAACTGAACTGTTAAATAAAAATATCGAAATTGATATGTGGATATAAAACCATTGCCATGATGATAAAAATGCTCCAATTGTGATTTGGTAGTTCTTCAGTGCCAGTGATCAGTGAGTAGGTTCAGAAGAGATTCATTAACCACCAGTACCTAAATGGCATTTGGTGTATATAAGTGCCTTGACATCTGTGTAATACGAGAGGGGCCATTAATACATTGGATAATCTAATCATAATCTTTAGGGCTATTTGTACAGGACTAGTTTTATATGGGGAGGTAACGTAATGATTACAAGAGCTTTTCTGTGATTTTAATCCCGTGCAAACTGGTCA
Organism: Ictalurus furcatus; assembly: GCF_023375685.1. Lineage (NCBI taxonomy): Eukaryota > Metazoa > Chordata > Actinopteri > Siluriformes > Ictaluridae > Ictalurus > Ictalurus furcatus. The sequence continues at coordinate 6,752,949 of NC_071267.1, forward strand.
TGTCAGTTCTTTTTCCAGACTGCACGTCCCTGTGCCGGTGAAGATTACATCATCTCTTACCTTCTGTAAAACAGCCTGTAAAGAAAATAACCCCAGGTTAAACTAATCCTGTGCAAATGCGTTCTTTAAGTAATCCGATACTCTGTCAGAGACACAATAGTTCTAAATTGATTAAGTTTATTTAAAGATTGTACAAAATGTTCTCAGACTGTAAACCATGCTGAATTTATTACATTCAATACATAGTACGTTATAAACATCTTGTCTTACAGAAACTACTCAGCAGAGGAAGCAGGAAAACACATTCAAAAGTCTTATTTTTAAAATCTGATTTGAGCAGAAAGGATCCAGTCTGACTGTTCAAAATTCTTACTTTTCATTTAGAATATAAGCTATGTTTGTATGCACATGTGACTTAATTTAATAAGAAATCAAGAAAGACAACGTGGGCTAAAAATCAGAACGGAGGCCGGTTTTGAGCTGTGAGCACCTTGGCATAAACCCGTGTAAATACAAAAGTGTGATTGGACGCTTGTGTAGAAAGTGTAATCTAAGTTGTTTTAAGCTAATGCTTGCCTGCTCCCTACTACCAATTGTAGCCAGATTGTTACTGCAGCAGCCATGCGAATGCAGTCTGAAGAAATTTATTAGATTTAATTCCATTTAGTTCATTTTCAATGTGGACACCATTAAGATTGGATAGGATCTATTTCTATTACTTCCGGCTTTTCATATGATTTTATTTGGTGATTCTGACTGTAAATGGTCCTGTTATGTACTGTATGAGCTCATTAGTTACCATGTAATTTTTATTTTTATTATTTATTTTCTTTCTATAGGAAAGACCCACACAATGCTGGGCAGTCAGGAGCAGCCGGGTGTGATCCCCAGAGCTGTTCGTGAAGTTTTCCAACTGGTGCGCTATCAAATGAAAGACCAGGATGAATGGGAGTTTTCTGTAGGCATGTCATATCTGGAAATCTACAATGAAAAGGTAATAGTACGATGTATTGGCTTCCTTGTGTGATTTATAGCTACATTAACTTGCGATTCTTCCGGACCTGATGGGGGCAGCAAAAACGCGCAAGTGTTTTAGTCGTCCACAAGTGAAGAAGAGGAACGCCTATAAGCACACGGGAAAAACTACAAAAGATTAGCTTAGCTTAACAAGTTTAGCTCATTAGCTAATATCAGTGAATTTAAACTAATGCTTGCATTCAGAGTATAAGGTGTGTGCGTGTGCACGAGTCTGTGTGCATGCATGTGTGTGCGTTTAGGAGTGCACGTCCACTCATTATCAGACAGTGTTTGATAACTAAAATATAGCCCCCCCTTCTCTCTTTGCCAGTATTAGCCAGTGGAGGATATCCTCCAGGAGAGTTTTTATTTTTATACCACACCGTGGTATCAACTTTGGTATCGAGTATCGTGTACTTTTGGTGGTATCGGTACCGACTACCAGATTTTTGGTATCGTGACATCCCTACTGCAGACAATACAATAAATAGTGATACTTGTTCACCAGCTTATCACATGCGTACTCTTTCTTTTTTCTTTCTTTCTCTCTCTCTCCCCAATAACTGTGTATCAATGGCTCAAGCCTCTGCTTCACCTTGTGGCTGCATTACCACCCCGGTGCGTGTTGTTTTTCTAATAATTCAACGGCCTGTTGTCAATTATTCCATACGTATTTCTGGAAAATCGACATTTTCTGCCATTTTGTTTGTTGTTCAATCTGTGTGCTGTGGTGGACAGTAGGCTAACTTTTCCGTTATTTCAGGTCAGTTGGCAAAGTGTTATGGACCTGTAATGTGGTCAAGACCTGACCGGAACTACTTTAGCTGTGCATTTACTGAAATATATAATTTTGCACCTCAGAATGTCAGTCAGCCAATCAGAATCGAGAATTCAACAGCACTGTTGTATAAACATGGATAATCCTGTCGTCATCTGAGAACTATTGTTTTTAACGTCGTACGTGCACTAGTGCTAGGGATGGCACGATACCAAAAATCTAGTAGTTGGTACCGATACTAGCAAAAGTACACGATACTCGATACCAAAGTCGATGCCATGGTGTGGTATAGAAATAAAAAATTTTAAAAATAAATTTAAAAAAAACTCTCTTGGAGGACATCCTCGTCTGGCTGATACTGGCAATGACTGGGAGAGTAGGGGATATCTTAGTTATCAAACACTGTCTGACAATGACTAATAAGACACACACACAGCTTATAATCTGAATGCAAGCATTACTTTAAATTCACTGATATCATGGCAGGCCAAAAAGATTTATCAAAACCATTAACATTTGAATAATTATTAATGACATTAGGCTACATTTAGCTGACAGGACACGGGCTGAATGGTGATGCATGGTGGCTATCGCAAACATTACATGGAGCATAACGTTAGCTGGTTTCACGGCCACAATGCCAGCTGCCTCAAACAAACATAACATAGGACCTGTCTTTCAGGTGCTTCGCCAAATTCGAGGTGTTTCCTCGCTTTGTTTGGAATGAACAATAGCATCAGTTGCACACTGGCTTCAGAGTGTGTGTTATGTTTGTCATCTGCCTCGAATGCGAAGTATTTCCATATTTGACTCCTACCACCTTTCCTCTCAATGAGTCGGGGTGGAGTTAAACTTGTCGCCATCTTCTGTAGTTTTTCCCCGTGTGCTTGTAGGCGTTCTTCTTCTTTACCACTTGTGGACCAACTAAAACATTTGCACGTATTTGCTGCCCCCATCAGTTCTGGAAGAATTTCAACCTCAGTACCTTCATTACCAACAGTACCTTCATTATCAACGGTACGAACGGTACCTACGCTACTTCAGAAAAACAAGTACCATCACGTTTTAAGAATGTTTGTACCGAAGTATCGTTTCTCCTGACATCCCTAGCTAGTGCTACTGTGTGAAAAGTATGTTGAATGTTTTTATTTTTGTTATTGTTGTGGTTTGGACTGCTGAAGTCTGTTCTGCGGTTGCAGGTTTTGGACCTTTTGTCCCCTAACTCTCAGGATCTGCCAATCCGTGAAGACAAGGATAAAAACATCATTATTCCAGGCTTGACTCACACCCCCCTCTCATCTTTCTCCGATTTTCACACCCACTTTGTGCCAGCCAGTCTGAACCGCACCACAGCCTCCACCAAACTAAACCAGCGCTCCAGCCGCAGTCATGCAATCCTCCTCATCAAGGTACCATCTTCAGTCCTGCCTCCTGTAGCCACATGCTCATTTTTACTTGAAGCATCTTAACAGGTTGTGGTCTCTGTGTAGTAGATCATAATTTGGTAGCTGGTGCTGAAATCAATATTCTCCCTGCAACAAAACCCACTGGCTCTTGGTATGCCTGCTGGGGAAAATCAGGGTGAAAACACAAGATGTCTACTATGTTAAGCAGGTATTTCTGAATGTTGGAGCAGAGCAAGCTCTTGCTATCCAGTATGGTATACTGTGATCAGGAAAACTGAAATATTTGGTAATTGCATTGCACTACTGGCTTATATAATTTCATCAAAAAGCATAATTTTCCGAAATAGCTTGTTTTTCTAGATTGTTTTGATAACCTACTAGTAGGCTAAGTGTGAGCCACTTTAAATAAATATTCTACAGATTGCTCATAACAGGATTATTTCATATTTGCATTGCTTCAAGTGTTATGGCATTAAATATTGTCATCTTTGAATAAGTTGTAAGAAGCGATATACTACCCAAAACTGTGAAAATGGTTTGTATATTTAATACCACACATTTTTCATACTTTTTTACTTTTCAGTTAGTTATGAATAAAAGCTAGTAACGATCTAGTCAGGTGAGCAGGAGAACAAATGCTTACCCATTCCTATTGGCATTTATTTTTGTTAACCCTTTGGTTCAGTGACTAGTATGAAGACTTGGAGAACTTGTCTGTGTTTATTACCTCAGGTGGTGAAATGTCAGCGTGTTCCTCCTCACCGACAGCAGACGGGGAAGTTGTATCTTGTGGACCTTGCTGGCTCTGAGGATAACCGACGCACAGGAAACCAGGGCATCCGCTTGAAAGAAAGTGGTGCCATAAACTTGTCACTCTTCACCCTCAGCAAGGTTGTGGACTGTCTAAACACGGGGGCGGGGGGGCGTGTGCCCTACAGGGACAGCAAGCTCACCCGTCTTTTACAGGACTCGCTAGGTGGTTCAGCTCATTCAGTCATGATCACAAACATTGCCCCTGAATATAAATACTATTTTGATACATTCACTGCCCTCAACTTTGCTGCCAAATCCAAGCAAATCATCAACAAGCCATTTGTCAGAGAGACAGTGATGCCCCCCATGAATGGTGAGCATTTTCAATCCTCTAGGATCAGTTTGTTTCGTTTGTTAATAGCATTTATTCAGTAGATATGTGGATCTTTTCTTTCAGCTGCAGGAAAGAGGTCCAGAGAGGAACAAGATGCTAGGGGATCTGGAGAACCCCAGAATAAGAGGGTGAAGGAAGGCAAGAAAGTGGAGCAGCCATCACCCACACTCGCACACCCCCATAGGTATGTTGTTTAGATCAGTATGGGTTCAACACAAGCATTGAGAGCACAGTGTAGGCAATAAAATGTAGATATTATATTGTAACAACTACCTTAAAACAGTACAACTGTAGTTACCGTTTTAGGATCCCAGGGATCATAAAGTCAAAATTTGAATGGGAGTGTAAAAACCTGCCCCCTCGTTTCTTGGACAGGTAAAATCTTTCTACTGTTCTGAAAGACTTAACATTCCATAATTTGAGTTTGCTTTGGGCACATCTCAGAATCAGGTCTGTTAAACCATAAACAGGGCTCCAGACAAAAAAAAATATCTATTAAGCAGTCATTGGCTCTTATAAGAAAAAACCAAACAGGTGGCAAATTTTTAAACACTTAATTTCAGGTATTCTGGCGTGTTTGTACGTCTGGGCTCATTTTATAGCGTCAGCATTTTCATCCAAGTTCACTTAAAGTGGGAACTGAATGTCTTTTCCAACTTGAGAACTATACACAGTCACAAAGAATTGTTCTTTACATTTGTCACTGACCATAATTGTCCGCATCGTTTGGCCATTGAGTGTAGTGTGGCCTCCTCCTCTGTTTTGCAGAAAGCCAGCGTTTGGCACATGGTTCAGGATCAAACTGTTCAAGTGATGATCCTGATGAGGTCTTCCAAGGTTAAATTGCATACTTTTTGGTTTTGAGTTGAAAAGCCACATTCACACTGAACAGCCAAAATTGGTAGGACAAGCAATATCTAGGGGTGTGTGTGTATTATATATAATTACATAAAATATAGTAATAACTAGATGCAGTCTGCTCAAAGCACATGCTGTCGTCATACACATCCAGCACACATCATTAGTAATATTTGAGAGGTAAACTTGGTGAAAGGCAGCACTTTACATGCAATCATATAGGTGGTGTTGAATTTTATTTTTAGCTTCTTCCATTTGGTCTCATCATGTAGTTCACATGCACAAGACACTGCTTGTGCTAACCGGGGGTTTTAGGTCTTTTTTTTTTTTTTTTTCTCCTTTCTTTTTTCTCTCTGCGATTACATGCCAATGAGCTTTTTTTATGCTTTTGACTATTGCCCTGTTTTCTCAGTCTCTTTCTTGATTCATTGGTGATGAAATCAGTTTTCCCCACTATTTCTCTGCCCGCTTTGGAACAAAAGTCACAAAACATTTTCTGTACACGATGATCATACCTGAGCCATGCAAACTCTTGAATCCAAGAAGTCTTGAAATGCCTTTCTGGACTTTTACTCAGGCATTCATTGATCAACACGAAAGATGATCCTCTGCATCGTTTTCTGTCTCTCATGCTGGCACAATTGGATCCTGCTTTCAGCGTTGATGCTCAACAGAGATGAGGATTGTTTGAAAACAATTGACTTGTTACTCCTTACAGAACACACTAAAAACATATTGCATGCAAAAAAAAATTATCATAACGTGTGCATTTTCATATTTTCACCAGTAGCAATCTGAGCAGAAATGGTTTGAAAATTAATATTTGTCTGCAAATGCGACCATTTTAGGCGCAGTATAGAGCACTGATAAACCAGCATAAACGCACACATGTGCTAGCATCATGATAAATGTGTGGTGGGTTTTTTTTTGTTTGTTTTTTTCCCCCCCAATTCAATTTTATTTGTATAGCGCTTTTTACAAGAGAGATTGTCTCAAAACAACTTTACAGAAATATCAACACGGTATATAGATATTAAAAGTGCGAATTTATCCCAACTGAGCAAGCCACTGAGTGGCGACGGTGGCAAGGAAAAACTCCCTAAGAAGTTAAGAGGAAGAAACCTTGAGAGGAACCAGACTCCGAAGGGAACCCATCCTCATCTGGGTAACAACAGATAGTGTGAAAAAGTTCATTATGGATTTATATGAAGTCTGTTTGGCCTTAGAAGCAGCTGTAGTCCCAGCAATCTGGAATTGGAGTAGATGAGAGCTCCATCCAGAGATAGGACATCCGAAACGGATCAGGCAAGTCTGGAGAGCAGAAAGGATCAGGATCTCTAGTATCGCCATAAAATTGTGTGCAGCTCAACAGAAGGAGAGAGGGAGAGAAAAAATTATTAGGACTGTGCTTAGGAAAAGATCTTTCTATTCTGTTGTGCAATATATTGCCAATGTGGTCCTGTTTGTGGCCAATGAAGTAAAGATTGCACTTTAACAGGTCCTGGCCTTGTGTGGTAGGCCATGATTTGGTAGCTGGTGCTTAAAACAATGTGTCCCCATAGCGAAAAACCAGAGGGTCTTTATACCTTTTGGATCATTATTGGGGAAGACATGTTTATCTGTGGCTGTATCACTCTTGAATAACTTCTGTATTTAAAGGTTTGTCTGAAACGGTTGGAAAAAGGCTGTTTTTTTTTTTTTTAAAGGGGCTAACATACCTTAGCTGAGCTGACTTTCAATTATCAGTTGTCTTTCAGTTATTTATTTAGCTTATAGCACACTCCATAAATTTTTCAGTGACTACAGAGAAATTAATACCTGTATTTACAAGAACAATGTACATCTGCACCTACCATTGGAATGTAGTGACATTTTCCATAATCAAACACAAAATGTGTGGCCTGTTTGCCTCTGAAAATGCTCATAAAGCATCAAGGTGAGATTATAATTTGAGCACAGGTGAATTGCTTTCTGACTTGTAAGAAAGCATGACCCTGTTTTCAAGCATGACATTTACATACACCCACAATTACTTGGGTATACTGAAAGTCCCACAATGGTGAGCTACATTGTGTATTATTATTATTATTATTATTATTATTACTACTACTACATCAAAGTTCCACTTCTGTAATCTTGTCTTTCAGCCCAGTGGATTCGTCAGTTTTGGATAGACTTTTGGCTCTGGAGAAACTGATGATGGGCACCCCAGAGAGAGAGAGACTCAAGTTGCTCAAAACAGTTGCCCAGTCCCGCAAAGAGATACAGGTGGCCGAGTACTAAATATTCCTTTACACAGTATAGTCGGTTTGATCTCGCTCTGGTTCTTTATTACTCATAGGTGCCCCCTCTGAAACTTATTCTGAATCTCTACAGAGGTTGAAAGAGAAGCAAAAGGAGCTGGAGGAGAAGGCAGAGATGTTGAACAAACTAACAGGAGGCCAGAGTGGACTGAATGATGAAAGGGATGACTCAGCAAGCAGCATATCTCTCTTCAAAACAGATCTGCCCCCCCTCCAGAGGAAACAGTCCGTTTCAGCAAGACCCAAGAAACAACAGGCAATTGTCACCCCATTACAGGGTAAGATACACAGGCAGTGGAGATTAGGAATGTACTAAAATTCAAACTACTGCTGTAAAGGTTGTTTGAAAAATGTATGTTAATTGTCTTTAAAAATTGTCTTTTGTGGGGTAGATTGCAGGATTCTGCAGAAAGTGTTGCAGGCAATGTAGCACAGGCATGACGGCAAAGATTTAAGTTTGGGCTGTTAATTAAAATACCGGGAACATTTGGGTAGTACAGCAGGTGGTGGTAGTACAGAAGATAAGTTCACAAAGTAAGTTAGCGAGGGGGGGGAACCTAAGTGTTAGTTTAACACTGAATTCTATCATGTTCTGCTTTCTTCATTTCTGTTATACAGCCGGCCCTCTACATTTGTGGGTTTAACTCTGTCGAATTTTGATTATTCGCAAGTTTGCCATCGATAATTAAATGGGAATTTCTTTATTATAAAAAATTATATTTTGTACAAAGTTTTAGTGTGCTTTAAGAACTGCGGTCTGCGAACGCTGTTTGGGGATGCCACATTCTTTCTCAGTACTAACCAGCCTCACTCAACTGTTTTGTGTGTTGTATCTCATGTTTCTCTCAACTTCTTTAAAGTACAATAAAATATCGGCTGTTATGATGGGTCCAAAGTGTAGTGCTTCTGAAAGTGCTCCCAAGAGGCAAAAGAAAGTGAAGACCTTACAAGAAAAGGTCAAATTATTAGATGTACTTCATACCGCAAAGTCGGCAGCAGCGGTTGCCTGCCATTATGGCATCTGTTGTGGTATAACGTATTGTTTTACTTTTTGTGTGTTAAATATGGGGCTTGGAGATATTTGTGGTGTGGTGTCCTGTGCCCAAACCCCAGGGAATGTGAAGGGTCCACTGTACCTTCTTTTTATATAATATTTTTTTTTTAATGATTTATTAAACTCGCACTTGTGACCTCTTGGGTCTTCAAAACCAGATAATCATTATTTATCAATTATTTGGGAGTGTATTTTAAACATGCATGTCCTTCATATACTCTTCTTTGTCCTTCATATGCCCAGTGTCCCAGGTGCAGCCCCTGCAGGATTGTGCTGTAGTCTGTAAGGCATCCCAAACTATTGGCAAGAAGAAAAAACACATCAAGGCAAAGGTCAGCATTTTTCATGTTCTTCCTTGTTTTGTCATAGTCAATAAATGGATTTTGTTATATTTTTATGTTCTTCCCGAGTTGCACTTAACATTTAAGTTCTGGTGAGATAAAACATGTTTTGTCAGTATTACCAGAGACCTTGTAAGGAGTAGAGACCATTCACTGGTTGAATGCAATAACTTGTGATATATCGATTTTTTTATTGTCCCTACTCGATATAACATTGCCACTATGTCAGCAGTGATTGTTTTAGTACAACCTCAATTTTGAAAAAGTTGGGACAGTATGGAAAATGCTAATAAAAACAAAGGAGTGATTCGTAAATGTACTTTGACTTGTATTTAAACAAAAAACATATCAAGACAAGGTATTTTATGTTTCACTAGAGCTGTGTATTGCCAAGGACCTCCCGATACAATATATTGCGATACGATACATATTGTGATGTATTGCAACACTTTTTATTTGCATTGCAGAGTCACTAAACGGTGAACACACTGAAATGTATGAAGTGCATTTTGTCACTGAACACTTTTAACTAAAAAATGTAGATGCAACAAAAATCATCTAAAAATAAACTTCAGTTTTTATATATTTTGTTAACTTAATGAACTAGTCAGCATGTTGTAAAAAAAAAAAAAAAATTAAGTGCATAAAGTAAACATTCATAAAACTGAAACAACTTTTGAGTTGACTACAGTATGTTATTGTTTACAACATTGTAGAGCATACTAAGTGTTTACTATATGTTGACTCATAAATGACTACATTTTAAGTTTCCGATGTGATTAACTTTACCGGTCCTGAGTAACTTTAGGCCCTTCTGAAGTGAACACTGAACAAACTCTCCAACAACAAGGATATAGTAGTAGGCCTGAAGCCGGGGTTTTTCAACCACACTATAAGGACGCAAATCCTTACCAATGACATGCACCGCCGACTCGTTATCATCTTTGCACGAGCTGAGGTAGACGGAAGCTTGGTGGTATTATCAAGGAATCCGGTCAAATCTCGGTGCGTAAAGGGCGAGGCCGAAAACCACTTCTGAATGCACGTGATCTCCGATCCCTCAGACGTCACTGTCTTTAAAAACCGTCATGAGTCAGTAATGGATATCCTGACATGGGCTTGGGAATACTTTGGTAAACCTTTGTTAGTCGATACCATTCGCCGCTGCATCCACAGATGCAAGTTAAGGCTTTACTGTGCAAAGCAGAAGCCATACATCAACACTGTCCAGAAGCTCCGCTCACTTCTCTGGGCTTGGTCTCATCTGAGATGGACAGTAGCACGGTGGAATCGTGTTTTGTGGTCCGAGTCCACATTTCAAATAGTTCTTGGACAAAACAGCTGGGCCAAAGAGGATATGGACCATCCAAGCTGTTTTCACAGTCAGGCCCAAAAGCTAGTGTCTCATGGTATGGGGGTGTGTCAGTGCCCATGGCATGGGTAACTTGCACAACTGTGAGGGGACCATTAATGCAGAAAGATATGAACACATTTTGGAGCAACATATGCTGCCATCCTAAGCAGGACAATGCCAAACCCCATTCTCCCCAGATTACAAGCGCATAGTTGCGTAAGCAGAGAGTGCGGGTGCTGGAATGGCCTGCCTGCAGTCCTGACCTGTCTCCGATTGAGAGTGCCTTATCTTGCACCACACAATGAAGGCCCCATACAGTTGCGCAGCTGAAGAAATGGATAATGGATGAATGGGGGACAATTCCACTTCTTAAACTTGACCAACTGCTGTCTTCATTCCCAAACTCTTAAGTGTTATTAAAAGAAAAAGTAATGTTACACTGTCACAACTTTTTTTGGAGTGTTGCAGTCATCAGCTTTGAAATTAATGTATATTTTCAAAAATAAATTAAATTAACAAAGTAAAGCATCAAATTATGTGTTCAATAAAAATTAATTGAATTTTCAAATGACACTTTTGGTTTTTTTTTTTTTCTTCTTCTTTTCATTTTCCATACTGTCCCAACTTTTTTGTAATTGGGGTTGTTTTACCAGACCTGCTACTCTTCACCCATTTTCTATGGGAGTCTTTTTCTCCTAAATATAATTAAGCAATATTGCTTAAACTATCATGCTGTTGTACTGAATATCAGCATTGCAGTGATTCGGCCATAGGCCCTGCTGGTATTCAGTTCAGTTGTATAATTGTGTGTGTGTGATGGGGAACTTGTAAAAAGGCCTCCGTACAACTTTTATTCTGTTCTTTATTTCATCTGCGAGTGCTTTTCAGCATGTCCTGCTTCCATATACTACAAAAAACCCAAACTCTTACCCACTCATTGTTGTTCATGTTTGTTAGCTCTATCATCTCTCTCTCTCTCTATCTCTCTCTATCTCTCTCTGGCACACTGTCCCTACTGAGAGGAAAAACACAAGTAGGCTTCTGGTAATAAACCACAGGTGGGAACAATCATGTATTGCCTGCTGGTTTAACCCTGCTCTTTGAATTTCCCCTATGAGGACTCAATAAAGGTGCATCTTATCTCACTCTGTCCACTGCCGATGCTTGACCACACCACTGTTGTCACAAAGTGATGCTGCTTTTTATCCATTTTATTTTGCTATTAAGGAGTCCTTCGTGGGGGAAGACATGAACAGCTAACTAATGTCTGCATTCATTCAGGGTTCCTTAATAGGAAAAGGGTTAACAAAATTGCTCAATAACTACAATATCTTGCAGTATTGTTGATGCCTACATTACCAGTACATTTTCCAAGTAGTTCCTGACTATGCAGCTGATATTACACCCTCTTTGACTCACCTTAAACCTGGTGGAAGTGCTAGTATTAAATGTATTAATTGGACAATTATAACCAACAAACCAATCACCTTGTTCTATTGAAGAGTTTGACTTTGAATAGCTGACTTTTTTTATTATAAAAGTTACATGCTATCCTAGGCTTGTGTGATAATGATTTTACCCTGTTTGCAATTTTTCATTAAAAGAAATTGCAGGTGCAAATTTTATTAATTATATTTTCTTCAGTTTTCTTTGTCCTTTTGCTCTTTGTCCAGATCTCTGAAGGTAAGGAGAACAGTAGTCTGGAAGCAGCCTGTGAGGAAGAGGCAAACTGGGAGTCAAGGTTAGACTTGTCATTATTAGACCAGTCCAAGAAAAAGATTCTCCAGACACTCAACTCAGGCTCGCACAAAGAGCTGAAGAGTCTGCAACTCATTGGTGACAAGAAGGCCAAACTTATCCTGGGCTGGAGAGAAATCAATGGAGATTTCACACAGGTAGAAATAAGTGAAGTTAACATAAATTGTTTGAAGCATGCAGTTGAGAAATGGGTTCATGAGCTATTCCACTATTGTTCTGACTATTGTCCTCTCATTAGGTGGAAGATTTAAAGAAAATTGAAGGCATTACAGAAAAACGCTTTTCATCTTTTATTAAGGTAAGTGTATGCATAAAACACAGTAAAAGAAAAAATAAAATGGACTTCGTTTGTATGCTATTTTATGTTTATGAAATTAAAATATTCTGTTTCCTCCTCCACAGGCCAACATTCTAAGTGCGATGGGGAAGTGATAGTGTGTGTGTGTGTGTGTGTGTGTCTGTGAGTGAGATGCCATGTGTGAAGTTTTTTTTGGGTTGTTTTATCTTAAATTTTTGTACATATTTTTTTTTCTTTTTTTAAACATTTTTAAATTCCTGATGTTGCATTTAGGGCTTGTATTTAACTGTCACTGTATGTTTATGGTATGATTTTAATCCAGTGATAAACATGCTGCTTAATAAAAGCTGCTGCAGAGCCACACTGCATTTGTCAGTTTAATTTTTGCCTGATCGTCTCAGTTTTATTAAGATGACATTTGTCCGGACTTGTTTAATCCATGAACAGCTGAACATTGCAATTTCCTGTTTAGCTGAATCTCATGGCCTGAAAATAAAGATACTGTGACTTGTCTTCCAGCAATCTCAAAGTAGCACATAGGTTATGTTCTATTATAATTAGGCAAAGCATGGCAAAAAGGTAATACAAGTAATAATCATAAAGAAAATATACTTTTGCCTCTGTATTATAACTTGGCACTGGGTATTACATATTTTTGATGCACTTGTACTTTTACACCCTGCTTTGCAGTGACCTGTCTCTACTTTTCAGTAAGCAATTGCATTGTTCGAAGTCATGCCTAGCAGTTTGGGGCACTAGTGTTTCAACAGTTAAGGCACTGGTTTACTGATCAGAAGATTGGGAGTTCAAGCCCAGCACAGTCAAGCTGCCACTGCTGTGGCCCTGAGCAGGGCCCCCAAAGTCCCTGTGAAGTGCCTTGAAACATATAACATGAAACATTCAATGTGTTGATTGTAATTTCCAGTGAAACAGGAAGTCGGGGTGGGACATAGCTGCCCCCTTTTTAAATAGCCAATAGCATTTTGCTTACCTACCAGCAAGCAAATTTACAAATGTTGGGGGGTGGGGGACTTCAGATGGTAGAGAGCATTTGATTAGGGGTGGGGGGGATCTGAGAAGCTGAAGTGCAGAATGACGTCATCACAATTGTTGATCCGTATTGGTGGTAGAGAGAGACCGTAAAGTTTGAATGCATTGAATATCTTCTAAATATGAAGTGTGTCATTGTTTTGAAGCACACTAGCTTATATTGATGACCTTAAAGCTAACATTTGCACTAAAAGACACAAAACTTCCATTTTGATTTCATAAGGACTTTAACCATGTGTGCTCCATGGGTCCCATATGGCTGACCTTGTGCTCTGACTCCAACTTCCTAACAAGCTGGGGTATATGCAGAAAAAGAATTTCACTGTATAAGTAACAAATAAAAGTTGCTTTTTCTAGAAATTTATATCCATGTAGACCACTGACTGCTTTGACCTTAACAAAATTATTTTTTCAGTGGAAAATGAATGATTGATTTGTTTTCCAAAAAGGCTTCAATGCTGGAACTTAAGCACAATCCTGCCAGGGGTCATGAATCCTCCTTTTTTCGTGGATGGCTGTGCGAAGAAGGGTGTGGCAGGGGAGGAAGAAGCAGGCAAGCCTTCAGAACACTCACGATAAAGAATGGATAGTGACAAAGTTTGCAGTGGCAGCAGTATGCAGGGTTCTGCTGAGGTTGAGGACTTCTCTCCTCCTAAATCCCCATGGCTAAATAGAGACACAATAGATAGTGGTGCAGGTCCTCTGTCTGTGCCTATGGAGGAAAACACAACTGGAGGCAGCGCGGATAGGAGAAGTGTCGGAATGGTAGCTAGCTAATAGGCTCAAGCTTTTCACAAATAAAAAGGGGGAAAGCACTTCCCTTGAAGACAGCCTCTTGTTGCATAGTTTTGCATGCGACGGTTTGCGGAGCTTAAGCGATTTGATTGGCTCAAAAGGCAAGTAAAACTGTCCTGGTTAAAAATTAGTCTCATACCTCATTTGAAGGAATGGAAAAGTCCTCGGGACTGAGTAACGCATCATTGTGTAGGAGCAAGTCCGAAGTCCACTTTCTCCAATTCTCGTAGCTCTCCAGAGCCAACAGGCTGGCACTCTTACACCACTGAAACACGAACCATTTGAATGCTTCTCTCATCTACTATGTCTGTAGGAAAGCACCGTGCTGTCATGATTAATTAAGACAGCATCTTCTCATAGGATAAGAACATGCAGGCTCATGAATAATTGAGACTCCATGATGTACTATAGTACATTGCCACGTCACTGGCAGTGACACATGATATTTTAAACCGGAAAGACGAAAATAGCGGGGGGCCTCCAAATTAACCAGTTTTGCCTACAATTAAAATTAACGGATGCTAAGATTGTCTATGATGTGTGACACGAACACCTCTGTTAAAATCTCAGAAAATGTAGTTTAGTGTTTCATGATTCTTTAAGCTCGAGTCCCAAACCACATACTACCTTACTCATTAGTATGTCCAAGTCTCTACATAGACACAAATAATCAGGCGAGAAAGGAAAAGGGTCACATGTCCTTATATCACTAAATACAGCCTAACAGGAGATACAATGGGCAATGCGATTTAAACAAAAACCCACAAGATTAGTCATATAGTCAGTAAAGCTATATACTTATTTTTGTATTGAGTACAACAGGACCACGCGCTATATTCATGCCAGCCACGTGACCTGGACATCAGCCATGCATCAGCTACATACACATCCGTATCCACTCTAACAGTAAATAAACAATCGGTTCGGCCAAGTCACAAACCGCACACTCCTGTACCACAGAAACAGTCTGTGATGAACACTACTGTGACAGGCTGCTTAGTAAGGGAGTATGCGAATTGGGACGTAGCCTTGGTGTCTTCCCCGCTCCCCCGCCCCCTAGTCCTCCCATTCTGTTAGTTACCTCCCTGGGATGATGCTGCCTTCGCGCATCTCTCAATTTCATATCTAATTTAAAAATTAATATGCTCATCGGAGAAATACGACCGCGTGGGATTTTTTTTTTTTTAATTCTAATGCAAAATTAGTGATTAACAATTAGGGACAAACGCGCACGTGAAATCTGTGAGTGGCTTCAAGTGGAGAATGTGAATGAGGTAGGTTTATAACCCTTATAACACCTTATAACACCTTAGGAATGAATAGATAAGATATGGACAATGCGATTGTATTTTGGGGTGCGTGCGCGCGCGTGTGTGTGTATATGTATATGTGTGTGTGTTTGTGTGTGGAATGGGGGAGGGGGCTCTTTGTCTTGTTTTGCAACCTGCTAAGTAAGGTGAAGCCTACCTGTGGTGTTATTGACTCCAGTGCCTAGTCCTGTTTTTACCTATTGTATCTTCTGTACAATCATATTTTCTACCATTTTCTTTTTCTTAACATCCCAGAATGTTTTTGGTGATTTAGCTGTTTGTCATTCTGCCTTGATATGGCTCTCTTCATCCCTGTGGCTTTGTTCCTTTGCCCTAATGTTCTCAGGTCCTCAGATATTCATTTGTTTATTATTACTCGAGCCAGTCATCATATACTCATGCCCATAATGAATTCTCTTGATTGTTTAAAACACACACACACACACACACATATGAATCCCTGTATGGTAAATGTTTTGTTACATATATTTTTTTTCTGTTATTTCTTAACGCTGAATTCTAATTTATGGCCCTCAGTAATTTGCACAGCTTTATAGTTTAATCCAGGGGTTCCCAAACTTTTCCAGGGCAGGGCCCCCCAAATGGCATTAACATTTGACCGAAGCCCCCCTTTTGCAAGATATCTTTAAAACACATTAAAAATACAGACTTCTGCATATATCCCCCCCTTTTTTATTATTTATAATTACATCTTTACATTACATTACATTAGGAATTGATTTTGTGTGTGTGTGGTTGTCAGAGTGAGAAAGAGAAAACACACTAGTGGGAGGGATGGGCTTGGTGGCTCCAACCAAATTGTTGAGGCCCCCTGGCGGCCCCCAAGGGGGCTTGGCCCCCACTTTGAAAACCACTGGTTTAATCCATCTGATTCTGTGTGAAGCAGTAACCTGTTTAACAGTTGGGAGGAAAAAAACTCACATTTTATTTGATTTTAACTGATATCTTCTAAATAGACAGGAATTTGATGTGAAGGTATAAAACAATAAGGCTATGATTTACTGGCAGCTGGGGTTTTTGTTGTTGTTTTGTTTTTTTGTCCCTCACAGCCCATAGCACAAGAGTGTGATGATGCACCTAATTACACATTGCTGATCTGATCAGCGTTGATGACAGATTGCTTATAATGTTCTGTCCTACATTTTAGGTGGATATCTTATCCCTGTTCACACCTAACTGACCATCATCAATTTGGACAATCTGACCTCTTTCTCCATAAAAATGGACAACCACCAGACACTGACAGACTCATTGCTTGGACCCCAGGATAGAGAGCCATCAAGCTGTCAGACTCCAGGCCCTGTTACAACTCAGCCTTCTGAGACAGCCTTTTCTACACACAAGTCTGACTCATTCCCTTGCCTGCAACCCCTCTCATTGCACCAGCAAACCCAGGGAGAGGGACATGAGTCTGGAGTGGTCGTAGTAGTCGTCAAACAGAAGACTGCAAATGGTAGTAGTGTGATCTTTCTTGTTGAGGGCTGGGTTATATTGAATGCAATTGTTGGGGGGTTTTATTTTTTATTTTTTATTCACTTTAACCTTGTCTCTACAGTTGGCAGTGTGATGATCCTGGTGACTACAAAGATTCTGTGTAAATGTGCAATTATCCTCAAATGCCTGCCACCACAATAAGTTTAAATTCGTACACAGGACTCATAATAATGTCAGGAAAAAGAGAGATATTAGATAAAAGGCTTGTTTTCGTTTCAAAAGCTTGTAGATAATGGACCAGCTATAAATTATTGCGATGGTCTGACCGATGAAGCATTTTGTATACCTGAAAGCTACAGTGATTTATTCAGGGAGCACTTTATGTCAATGCTGATGGAACCAGCGGTTAACTGTTAAGCCAATGTAGCATACTGTAAATAATTTGCCATTCATTACAAGTGACAATCTATTGTAAGTAACCACAGTATATTTCCATGGTTTGTGGTGGGTTGACGGTCTGCTGAGTTGGACATTTTCATTATTTAAAAGGCCAGGGAGACATAGTTTATGAGGTCATTTTGAGTAAAAAAGCAAGATCTGTTTAATCCACTGAGAGGGTGTACACTTAATGTAATTAAATTTGTGCATTCTAATTAAAAATGGCCAGAAGATTGTCCTATCAGGAGAAGCAAGGGAGACCCTGATGTTATGAAGATTGGCACATTAATTATTTTTGTTTGGTGGTTAATTAGATTTTTTGTTTATAGATCAAAGACTGCCAGTGTGGTTTTCGATCACTGTCAGATGGGGAAGGGGGCATGTGAGACAGATCAGACTGCTTCCAGCTCAGCCATTTGATGGCTAGCTGAGACTAATGATAAGCTGTTTTCTCTGTATATATGTATAGATCAGTAAAGAAAAACGACTCTATCTATTATTTGTCTATAATCTTTCATCATGTACGTATCTTGAGAACAGCTGTACCACAACACCGTAATGAAATGTGGAAGCAATACAGTATCCATTATTCTGTACTGATTATTGAATCCCCCATCTCTGTCAACAGGTCATGGAGTCTACTCCTCTCCTCCAGAAGCAAAAACGTCAGTTCCCAGACTTTCCTCTCCGCCTCGGCGTCATCATTCCCTGCCCCATACACACCCCCCTCACTTTGGACGCACACGAAAGGGTAGCAGATCCAGTTCCATTGCTTACACAGCATTCTCCCCACGACCATCAATCTCTCGCCACTCCAGCTTGGCCACCAACCCACCGCTGGATCGCTCCAAACCCAAAGATTACCTTATCCTGGCTATTATCGCCTGCTTCTGCCCTGCTTGGCCAGTTAACATTGTGGGATTTGTCTACTCAGTCATGGTGAGTAGAGATACAGAATTATGTTTATCTTGTTTTGATGGGAAGGTGAAGATTGCACTATTATCATAATTATAATAAAAATCCAGAAATTATCGTAGACATAATCAGATCAGTATTGTTAAGCCCAGTTTATGTATGAAGGTCTGGAACCAGTATGATTGTCGTGTTGATACACTATATGGCCGAAAGTATATGGACAGCTTACGATCACACCCATATGTGGGTCTTCTCAAAACTGGATGCCTTTCCCTTCACTGGACCTAAGAGGTCCAAACCTGTTCCAGCATGACAATGCCCCTGTGTACAAAGTGAGCTCCATGAAGACATGAGGTGCCAGGTTGGGAGTGGAAGAACTCGAGTGTCCTGCACTGAGTCCTGACCTCAGACCTCAACCCCTCTGAACACCATTGGGATGAATCGAAACGCCAAATGCCCCCCAGACCTCCTCACCCAACATCAGTGCCTGACCTCACTAATGCACTTGTGGCTGAATGGACAGAAGTCCCCACAGCCATGTTCCAAAATCTAGCGGAAATCCTTCCCAGAAGAGTGGAGGCTGTTATACCACGAAAGGAGTTACCAGCACTGTATGATTTTGGAATAAATTAAAGCAAGCACATAGGGCTATGATGGTCAGGTGTACACATACATTTGTCCATGTAGTGTATCTGTTGATTATAGAGTTTGAAATAATGAAAGGAAGTAGTAATTCAATGGTTAATGTTCTGTGCCAGTGACTGGAAGGTTGTGAGTCTAAATCCCAGAACCGCCAGAGAGCTACTCTCAGCCACTCAACTGTGTGTTGCCTTACTGTGTAGAAAATTGTGTAGAAATGTTTGCCAGAACAAGTAATTAACATAAATGTCACTTTTGTCTATTTGTTTCTAGTCCCGCAACAGCTTGGAACAGGGGAATATCGATGGAGCCATACGGCTTGGCCGGGTAGCTAAGCTACTTTCCATTGTGTCAATTGTGGGTGGGGTTGTCATCATAGTGGCATGTGCTGTCAATTTATCAAGTAAGTGACTTCTGTTTCTGTTCCTTATAATACTATGCAGAACATAAATTTGTCTGGGTATGCTCATGCCTGTTTGCTTGCAAAAACACTGAAATGTGAAATAAAAATCATATTCTTAGAGATTAAAGTAAATTTTTAAAAGGCTATGGTAACTGACTCTATGGTATATTAATATTTTGTATGTGCTTCTTCCCAAAGACATCTCTTTAAGTGCTTCAGTTATTCACGTACATTAATTGTGAATAAAAAATATTTAGAGCTACTTAAATATTTAGTTCCTGTTTTGAAATGGGTGCCAGAGCCATATCTCTCTGCAGCTCTCACCTGGTTTCCCACTGATGCTAAGCAGGGTTGAGTACCTGGATGGGAGACCTCCTGGGGAAAACTAAGGTTGCTACTGGAAGTGGTATTAGTGAGACCAGCAGGGGACGCTCACCCTGTGGTCTGTGTGGGGCCTAATGCCCCAGTATAGTGATGGGGACACTATACTGTAAAAACAGCACCTTCTTTCAGATGAAATGTTAATTAAAAATCCCATGACACTTATCATAAAGAGTAGGGGTGTCCTGGCAAAACTCCCCCATTGGCCCTTATATATCATGGCCCTCTAATAATCTCCATCCCTGAATTGGCTACATCACTCTCCTCTCCACTAATAGTTGGTGTGTGGTGGGTGTTATGGTGCACTATGGCTGCCGTCGCATCATCCAAGTGGATGCTACACACTAGTGGTGGTTGAGGAGATTCCCCACAAAAGAAAAGTGCCATAATAATTCCTTAGATTTATATGTTTATTTTTCAAATAAAATATTCAGTGTATTCAAAAGGATTACTTCATTAACCCATTAACATCTATATTCTCGAAACCTTTAAAGCAGAAACATGTAAACTGTGTTCATTTTTTATGTGTGTTTTGCAGTTAATGTGAAATCCTGAGGTGAACTTTATGCTCTCGAATTCAGCTTCACATCAGACTACTGGCAGGAGACCATGCATCTATCTGTTCCTGTGATCACAGTTTTAGCTAGGTGGTTAAAAAGTAAGCTGACACATTGTTCCTCTCTAGCACTCTCTAATTAATAATAACAGTAATTCAAGGCTACATTCAACCTCAAACCCCACCACAAGAAATGGAGGAGAAATGCATGAATGTTTGAAGTGATGTTTGCAGCAGACTGTTTTAGCCAAAAGCACTTAATGGTCGTATTGAAAATGATGAAGCCCTAATCCACACACTATCCACATTATGAGAATATGGCCTGGTCAGGATGCACGTTTCAGATCAGCTGTGAGAATCGCACTGTGTCATGCAAAATATTTATGTCAGAAACTTTTCAAGTCCTGAGACTTTCCCTTGTCATGTGAAGAGGAGGAGAATACACATTGCACTTTTAGAGTGTTAAATGATATGGCCACATTGCCAGATACTGAAACCAGAACTTAATGTTTTAATGTGAAAAATGAACGAGGCATTGCTGGAGTATTAGCAGAAAGATGGCAGCTCATTAATTGATACGAAATTTCTGTCATTGAAAAACATTTTTTAGTTTGTTTTACACATATTGAAAAATATACATTGTAAAGTTGTTGTTTTTTTAGCTTATTTAAATTAACTATTTTTTAAAACTTATTGAACATATTTTTGTCACTGTGCTTGACATAACATTCACAAATTCTAGTAATGACTGAACCACTTGCCTTTATGTACTGGATTTACTGTATTTTATCTTGTGTTTTTGCTTATGTTTTACCATAAATTTTCATCTTTGTGATCATTTAAAACTGTAGGGTCATAAATATGGCCCTCAAAAAATGCAATAATGCAGTGACACAAATTTCACTTTTCTTGATTTCTTACAAAACGAAATATGTAGCCTGTTTGATTGGGGGAAAAAAAAAGTATGCAAGTGTTTGAAGAAAAATTTGGATGGTTTCATAGGACACAGGTAAAGCACTCATTGTTGTATATAGACTTTATATGCTGTGATTCTTTTGTACTGAAAGGTATTGTAGGATTCACGTATAAGCACTGTGTAACCTTTAAAATCAAACTTTTCTCACTCGTGGACTAACAATAAACCTCATGTTTCACATTATATCGCTATATATTAGCTAGTAATGATTAACCCTTTCTATACCTGCAGTGAGAATATTGGATTCCTGACAGTTAATATTAGTGATTTGGATTTATTTTTTATATATATTGTGGTATTTTTAATTATAATTTTGTGAGTAGTTGTCCACAATGTAGTTATAAGAAACAGATCCTTTTTACTAACAACAATATGATTTGAGTATTCAGAAAGTTGATGAACTGGCTGTATTTTTTCCACACTTTAATTTGTTTAACTTACAGTTATTGTCTGCTCTAAAAAGACAATGTGGTAGAACTGTTATGTTTGTTTTTGTTTTTTGCATTGTGTAAAACACGCATATTATAAGCATGGTACTTATATTTGCATGGTCTTTTTTATAAGTTGTGTATCCTTCACAGTGTGTATCTAAAGGAAAAAGACAATAAACTGCTGTATAAATATCTGTTATTAAGCCTAAGGAGCCATCTTTTTCTTTCTTTCTCTCTCTCTCTCTGATTGATTTTTTATTTTGCTGGAAAACTGTCAGCTTTTGTTAAAGTGCATAGGTTCTCAGAATTAGCACTGACATATTGAACTTGACAAGAGTATTAAAATGTGTTGATTTCTTAATGTTATTAGTGACAGTTATGAAGATAGAAAGTGGCAACATAGAAGAGTGCCAGTTTGCATGTGTGCATCTGTGTGACTTTATATGTCTTAGAGGGGAAGAAATAGTAAAGAAAAAAAAGAAAAAACAAAGATAGCAGACTTCGCATCAGAGTTCTTTCTGAAATGGAGAGAAACCCCTCCCAGGAGATCTTCATGTGAGAGAAGGAATAAACACATGAGAGAGCAGGACGGGAGTGAAGAAGGGAAGAGGTGAGGCTACATGCCATTACCCAGTGAAGCATGAGGAGAAAGGATGGAACAGGGAAAGCTGGGAAACAGGTATCCAGGAGGGAGTGTTAATGTGGAGTAACAGTCATAGAATTAAAAACAGAAGAATGGAAAATTCTTAAGAGGGAAAATACAGTCCCCTCTGAACGTATTGGAACAGCAAGGCCAATCAATTCTTTTGTTTTAGCATTACACTGAATACATTTGGGTTTGAGATCAAAACATGAATATGAGATGATGGATAAGAATTTCAGCTTTCATTTCCTGATACATCTACATGTGTTAAACAACTTACAACATGGCACCTTCTGTTTGAACCCTCCCATTTTTCAAGTGATCACAAATATTGGAACATGTGATAGGTGTTTCTTGCTACCCAGGCATGTCCTGTTAAATTGATTGCTTAAACAATTAATAGTACTGAATGTCTACTCTTGGTTTGAGCCCTAGGTTGTACCTGTGAAGACTGCATTTGTTAAAAAGGATAAACCATCATGAAGACCAGAGAGCTGTCTATGGAAGAAACGCAAGCCATTTTGAAGCTGAGAAAGAAAGAGGAAATTGATCAGAGCAATTGCATAAGCATTGGATATAGCCAATACAACAATTTGGAATGTCCTGAAAATGAAAGAAACCACTGGTGTACTGACAAGCAGACATCGAACAGGTTGGCCAAGGAAAACAACAAAAGTTGATGACAAACATTGTGAGAGCTGTCAAGAAAACCCCAAAAAACAGCAGTTAGTGACATCACCAACCACCTCCACAGGGCAAAGGCGAAGGTATCACAATCCACTGTTTGAAGAAGACTTTAAGAGCAGAAATTTTGAGGCTATACCACAAGATGCAAACCACTCATCAGCAGTAAGAATCAGAAAGCCAGGTTGGAATTTGCAAAGAAATACAGAGATGAGCTACAAAAGTTCTGGAACCAAGATTAACCTCCACCAAAGTGATGGAAATGCCAAGGTGTGGAGAAAGAAAATATCTGTTCATGATCCAAAACCTACAACCTCATCAGTCAAGCATGGTGGTAGTGTCGTGGCTTGAGCTTGGATGGCTGCTTCTGGAAAAGGCTCACTAATTTTTATTGATGATGCAATTCATGATGGTTGCATCAGAATGAATTCAGCAGTCTACATTAAGATTTCTAATTGGGAGGAAGTTCATCATGCAGCTAGACAATGATCCAAAAACACAACTCAACAAAGGATTTATCAGTGGGGAAAATGGAAGGTTTTAGACTGGCAAAGTCAATCACAACAGACTTTAACTCAACTGAGCAGCATTTCACCTCCTGAAGAGGAGACTGAAGGGTGAAACCCCCAAAACAACAACTGAAAGAAGCTGAAGTACAAGCCTGGAAAAGCAACACAAAAGAAAAGTGCAATGGTTTGGGGATGATAGTGGGTCACCAACTTGATGCAGTTATTAGGATATGCAACCAAATATTAAGTGTTATTTACTTTAAGACAATCTGTTTCATTACTTTTGCTCATCTAAAAATTAGGTGGTCTGTCACAAAATGTGCTATGTTCTAAGTTGTTTAACACATCTAGATGTAAATATCAGGAAATGAAAGCTGAAATTCTGATCTATCATCTTATATGCAACTTTTGATCTCAAGCCCAAATGTGTTCACAGTGTACAGCAAAAACAACAGAATTAGCCTTTCTGTTCCATTACTTTCAGAGGGGACTGTATTTTAGAGGCAGCATAAACGCAAAAAGTAAAAGTAACTCAGTAACTCATGTTCTCGTAACTCATTTTCTTGATTTTAAAACGAGCTGTACTTGTATTGCTTTATTTTTATAAATTGTGTATATAATGAATTAAAACAAATTAAGTCATCTTTCTCCGATTGAATGGCACAACTTAAAAAGGAAAGAAACCACAAATTTATGTTGTTTTTTTGTTGTTGTTGTTGTTGTTGTTACCAGTTGCAATACAGATGCATCACATCATTCCCCATTTTAGAAGCCTTCCTGCTGAGATCCTGAGAATGATACACAGACACACACACACACACACACTCACTGTGACGGGATTCAGTGTCTGAGAGAGAGAGAGAGAGGGAGAGAGAGAGATGTTTCTGTTTTTTTTGTTGTTTTTTTTTTACATACAAGATGACTTTCTGCTTTCAGGTTTATCTATAACATAAAAAAGTGTTGTTGTTATCATTGTTGTTATTTTAATATGGAGATGGTGAGGGAAAAACTGCTTATACCTGCTATAAGGTAAGTGATAATAGAACTAACTCGGCTCTGGTTCACAACATGAAATTCAATTGTATATGACGGGCATGACGTGTGTGTCATTAACACAGTAAAAATTGTCACTTTTAGCAAATTACTGTGGTATAAGTGGAATTAAACACTTCCGGTGTGCTGTTATAGGAAATAATCCACTTTATCTTGTTTTATTCCTTACTTAATCAATACCCTAAATGTGCTGACACCAGCAACCATAATAGTTTTATTATTATTATTGTTTAGTAGTTTTATTTATTTATTTATTATTATTATTATTTTATTTATTTACATTTTTACTCGAAAAACACGTTTTTACACCCTCATCCTTGCATACATACGGCTAAACAAACATTATCAAAGCTGCTCGCGAGAGGAGGCGGAGCTTGTCGGAATATGGGTAGGAAAAACAACTCTACTCGAACACACCCGAAATTTAAATATGCCGGAAGTGACGCAAGATGCGGCGCCGCATTTAAACTTGTTCTTAACAAGGAAGTGTGACGGGAAAAGCCCGTTTCTGTTATTCAGCGATGTTATGCTGTAGTTAATTACAAATTCTGCAACAAATACTACAATCGTAAGTTATCATTTAAAAAAAAAAATATTATTATTTGTTTTTTTATATATATGTGGAGTTGGATAGCTGTGTTACCTAGCTATATTTACACGCATTTCGGCTATGGCCTTTACTAGTAGATTGGTCTGGTAGAAAATTCTTTAATAAAAAAAAAGCTACCTTTTAACTTATAAGGTCTTATAATAACACCTTATAAACAACATTTAATCGAGGTGCATAAAAATACTTATACTAATTAATACTATTAATTACTATAATGTTTAATTACTTTTAGTATACTTCTATCTGTCTGCTGCTGTAACAGGTGAATTTCCCTCTGAGATAATTAAATCTATCTATCTATCTATCTAACTAACTAACTATTAAATAAATAAATGCTTGGTATACACTTGTTGTTTTCCAGGGAACACTCCAATGATGGCATCTAAAGGAGCCAAGGAAACTTTTGCAAATAAACTAGGATTTAAAAGCAGTGGTTCAAAGGCTGTAGAAGCTGAGCTTGAGAAACTGAAGAAGGAAAATGCCCAGTTGAAGAAGACTTTGGATGAAATTTCAAAACGAAACGGAAGGCATCATCTGACACGTCCTGATTCAGATAAGGCCAAGCTGCTGGAGGTGAGTCTCTTTTTGTCTGTAGAATTCAGACTATAAGGGTGTAACCATGGTATGGACATTGGTATGGCTTATTTTGTTAAATATCAAAAATCTAAAAGGTGTGCATTGTCTCAATCTCTTACAGACTGAGTTGCTAAAACATATCAACGAACTTGCGTTGAGTATGGGTGCAACCAAGTGTACAATTGGGGGGGCACACCTATTTTCCTTAACAAACGTTTATATATATATATATATATATATATAAGGAATAGACAAATAAATAGAATAGATGAAGAAAAGACAGATCCGTTGGCAGGGTTCATTGAAGGGGGGCATATATAAAATATTTTGTATTGTATATTGGGGGGGGGCAGATTGGTATTTCCTCAAAATGGGGGGGGACGACCCCCCCCCCCCCCCCGCCAGACCCCAAAGATTGAGTGGTTACGCCCATGCTTTGAAAGATGCACCCCATACAGGTCAAGGAACACTAACTTTAGCCTTTTTCTAACACAATGAGTCGCATTTTGTGTCCCAGAGAATTTTGTCACTGGAGACACTGAGGGAGAGAAATGCACAGCAGCTGCTGGCTAAAGAACAAGAGATCTCCAGCATGAGGCAGCAGCTGCAGGCTGAAGGTGGAGAGGTGGTGGCCTCGCTGCAGAACCTGCTGGATCAGAAAAGGCAGGAGGCAGAACACAGAGAGAAGCTTTTTCAAAACCTTTCCCAGGAGACCGAGGACCTGAAAAACAAATATTTGGCTGTCACTGCGAAGTGCCAAACACTTGAAAAGCACAGTACAGACATGCAGGTCAGTGACTTCTTTTTACTTTACATTTAAAAAATTATTTTTATTTGTTTGTTTGTTTGTTTGTTTGTTTATTTATTTATTAATTTATTTATTTTGGTGACTTATATTTACATCATTTGGCAGACATCCTTCTCTAAATCAACTTACAGAAGTGCTTTGTAGTCAAAACATATCCCCTGCTAGGATAAAAGCTAAAACCCTGTTTGAAAGGAGTACACCCAAATAAAAAACACCCAAGTCAGTTTTTTTTTTTGTAAGGACAGGCCAGAAATTCTCTTGAACATGTTCATATAGCCTGATCAGCTATAACATTAAAATCTCTGACCGGTGAAGTGAATAACATTTGATTGTCTCGTTACAATGGTACCTGTCAAGGAGTGTGATGTATTAGGCAACAAGTGAACAGTCAGTTTTCGGAGTGTTGGAAGCAGGAAAAATGGGCAAGCGTAAGTATCTGAGCGACTTTGACAAGGGGCAAATTGTGATGGTTAGAGGTGGACCATGGAGCAATGGAAGAAGGTGGCCTGGTCTGATGAATCATGTTTTCTTTTACATCATGTGGATGGCCTTGTGTGTGCGTCGCTTACCTGGAGAAGAGATGGCACCAGGATGCACTATGGGAAGAAGGCAAGCTGACTGAGGAAGTGTGATGCTCTGAGCAAAATTTTCTGCTGGGAAACCTTGGGTCCTGGCATTCATGTGGATGTTACTTTGACACGTACCACCTACCTAAACATTGTCACAGTAAAAGTACACCCCTTCATGGCAATGTTATTCCCTAATGACAGCGGCCTCTTTCAGCAAGATAATGTCTCCTGCCACACTGTAAAAATTGTTTAGGAATGGTTTGAAGAACATGACAAAGAGTTCATGCTGTTGACTTGGCCACCAAATCCCCCAGATCTCAATCTGACCGAGCATCTGTGGGATGTTCTGGACAAACGAGTCTGATTCATGGAGGCCCCACCTCGCAAATTACAGGACTTAAAGGATCTTGTGCTAACATCTTGGTGCAAGATACCACAGCACACCTTCAAAGATCTTGTGGAGTCCATGCCTCGACGGGTCAGAGCTGTTTCGGCAGCACAATGGGGACCTACACAATATTAGGCAGGTGGTTTTAATGTTCTTTCTGATCAGTGTATATTCTTCAGGAGTGAGCAAAGACTTCTGGATTGTGCTCATATGAAGTGGTACATTTAGAGATGCATTCATAGTTGGAAGACATCATTAAGTTAGTAGCTGATTGTGCTACTTCTGTGTTTTGACATGGTTTAAATTCAGTCTGAAACTATACTGTTTAAAAAAAAAATAATTATAATTGTCTCAGTATAACTTTATTTCGTGGTGTTTTTTGTGGTCCCCCCCCCGAAAACCTGTTCACTTTATTTACATTAATCACATCATATTCATAGAAGGGGGCACAGTGGCGCAGCCTCTCTGATCCAGGATCCCTGGCTTGATCCTGAGCTCAGGTTACTGTCTGTGTGCATGTTCTCCACATGTCCACCTTGATTTTCTCTGGGTTCTCCGGTTTCACTGAAAAATAAAACAGTAGGTGGATTAGCTATGCTAAAATTGCCTTTAAGTGTGAATGTGTGTGCGCGTAGTAGGGCTAGGTATTGCAACCAATTTGGCGATTCGATTCTTATTTATATGGTTTCGATTCTATTTTGATTCAATATTGATTAGGTATAAATATTTTATTTAAAATGTTAGTTTTGCCGACATGGAATCCATATTTTAATATAATTGCTGGTAACTGAAAACCTCCTACTTGGCTATATTACTGAAATACACATTTACAATTGTTTCTTTACTTTGAGTAACAAACATTGTAACAGGAAATCATAAATATGTGCACACAAGGTAAGCTCAAACTGCACATTAAAACCATTTAAATGTGCAACAGTGAAATTCATGAACAACTTGAAACATGTTTAAGAAATAAATCCGTTTTCAAAATTCAAAACATGAAAGATGGTGACATGTTCATGATGAGAGGTGAACTACAGATAATATCCTCTCAAGTAAAGCATGCACATTAAGAATATATCATTTATATCGTTTATATATATTGGAGATCGATTAAAATCGGAGAATTAGTATTTTTTTACCCAGCCTTAGTGCATAGTGTATTCCTACCACGCTTCCAGTGTTCTATGGATAGATCCAGATCCACCTGGACTCTGAGCGGAAAGCATTTACTGAAGATGGAGTGAATCACTTACTGAAAATGAATACATATTCATTTTAAGATTTATATTAGACACTGAACCACTAATTCTTACTGTTAGAGCATGCACAGACCATTGTTTTAAAGAGTTTTATAGGTTTCATATAATTCATATGTGGCTATACAAAAAGTGTGACCAGAGCTATATGCGGAGGAAACAGCATGATGAATAAAATTAACATCCAGAATGCCTCGTATTTGCTAGGTGGTGTTCATGGTGGATCGTTTAACACTGTTAAGGGGACTGCATTATGTACAGTATAGTGTTAGTAAGTGGAATTTGTTTCTGTAGGATTGCTTGAATAACCTGAGTATTCCTCAGTCTGTGCAGATTCAATTTAGATAAGATGATACTATATTTTATCCTAATTAAATAGCTCACAGGATCTGAATAAATTTAGGTCATTCTGTTTATTAGAGGTGAGTCGATTGATCGGCTATGCCTATTAATCAGCACCGATAACCGAACGCTGGAACTATCTATTGGCAAAATCCACACCAATAGTTTTTAACAGTTGCATCCATTGTGGGAGCAGCTGAGAATGGTCCGCTGTCATTATACAGTACAAGAGCTGGCCCTAGAGGCAAAATAAAAATTTATCACTGGCAAATTTTGTTGTTATTTGAAGTTTAAAAAAAAAGTATTCATTTTGGTGTCTCCTATTGTTATTGTTATTTGGAGTGTTACTTTTTGTTTCAGTTTGAATGCATATCTTCTTTTATTTACTTTAATATTTATGAATAATTGTTATATATAAATATTTAGTTATTTCATTTAAAAAGACTACAGTACATTTTCATGGTACAGTCGGTACTGTTTATTTTTACTGTTTAGGTTCAGCAATAGTTTATTTTTAGTTATTTTTTTCATTCAGTATCAGTTTTAATCAGTTTATTAATTGGATATTGGCAGGTACCGCCCAACTTGGTTATCAGTATCTGTAAAATCCACTATCAGTCGACTGTTTATATATTTACTGTAACCCAGTGCTCTCCCTGATGGCAGATGTCCACCTTCTAGCAGGTGTTTGTTTGATTCCACCCCACTAGATGGTAGTATTTTCTTAAAAAGGCTCACACACAATGTCAACACAACACATTCACCTGCTTGGTTTCTGCTGTGTGTTTGTCTGTTGTTTGTCAGGGTACCTCAAGCAAAGTTTCTAAAATTCATTAATAATTGTTTAAATAGTTTTCCCCTCAGCTATATTCAATACAAATCAACAGAGGTTCTAATCGAATGTCAATGAGTGGGACAGTAGTAGCTCAGCAGTTAAGCTGCTATACTAATGTCCTGAAGTTTTTACTTCAAGTTTCAAAGCTCTTAACCCTTTAACTATTGTGTTCTATGCTTGGATGAGTAATTTTGCATAAAATCTTTTCCCAAATAAATAAATAAAAATCAACAATAATATTAAAAGCGAATATTTTTACTTCATAGTGGTAAAAAGTGAAGAAACTGAACAGATGCAAATAACTGATCTTTCTTAATATGGTTTAAATCTTAAGCCTGTCAGTTTTCCTCTGGAGGCTAGCCCACTGTCTAGATAGATTTAATTTGTACTGAATAATTCTGAATGAGTGAGGTTTTTATGGAGAGGGTGGCTTTTCATGGTGGATGAGACAATTATAAAGTTGCAAGTACATTAAGATTGTACATCAGCTTTGAGTATTCAACAACACCATGGTATGAAAATGTTTTAATATGTGGTTGGAGTTTTATTGTGCATTAGTTGAAGAATCACTTACTTGATGTATTTAATAGGTTCCTTCAGGTGAGATTGCCATGGTCGAGGAGCAACTGCGAGATGTGAGTCGACAAACAGCATGACCCTTAGATTTTCTTTTCTGTTGCTGTTCAGTATAGTTGAACTCATTACCTGCCGACATCTGTTTTATTTCCCCCTGTGCAAGGCTCTGGAAAAAAATCAGCACTGGCTTGTTTATGACCAGCAGAGAGAGGCCTATGTTCAGGGGATTCTGGCCAGAAGTGCAGAGCTCGAGCAGCAGTTAAACCAAGCCAAGCAAACACTAGAACAGCAGCACAAAGAGACCAATTCAGAAGGTAGGGCCTCACTAAAAATCCCATTTCAGTAGGAAGTGATGTCACTGGAGTGAATCCCCTTCTTTTACATCCTACGAGAAACTCTGCATCTACAGGTGTTTTTAAAGGTCCACTTCAAATCTGCTCTTTTTCTTAGCAGTGACCATGTTCTTCGCTGTAACTGCATTATCAATTGGTCATTGATGGTTAGTAAATTATTCTAGCTGACATGTCAAGTTGTCTTATCTACATGGTCCACAAAGATCATTCAGCATGTTAACTTCAGATCAATTCAGCTAGTGCAATATACAACAAAAAAAAAGCTAAAGGGCAGGGACATTTTTTCCTAGAAAAGTAGGTTGCAAAATACAAACATCTACAGCAGTGTATCAACCGTAAGGCGCAACAGTAAATACATGTAATGGACTACAGTGGACAGGACTGAGATTAATATACAGTAGGTCTTTAGAGTGTAGTATAGTTAGGCAGTGAGACTTGAACTATATTTGTTCTATGTTAACGCTTCTTACCAGAGGCTGCATGTTTTGGGGGTGCCCAGGTTCAGCATTGATTTTATTTGAGATGTCACACCCCACAGTAGTGATTAATGGCTCAAATGAATGTAGACACTCAGGGCTTTAAGAATTTGCAGTATTTCATAAGTTTTTGGGGGGTTTTTTGCACCTAGCCTATTGGGTTTAAATATTATAATTTTATTGTCTGTACCAGTGTTAGTATGGAGAGGTGTGAATTGTTTGCACAGCAGGAGGCTTGCACCCCTCCCCTTTCCCATCACTCACCTCACCAGCAGCTAAACACATGATACTCTACACACAGAAACCCAACAGTGTCCTGACTAATCTTATAACGGACAACAAAAAACTATTTTTTGTTTATACTGATTGAGAAAGTCTAAGTCGGTAGTTAACATTACATAAACAAGATCATGCTATGTACTCCCAATTATCTTGCATTATTAACCATGTTCGCTTAACTTGAGCCTTTATTTAAAGGTTAATGGGTGCTTAAAGTTTTTCTTCATGAAAGGTAATTCATGAAACTTCATGAAAGGTAATATTCAGAGGTCTGTGTTTCTGACTACCATGATCCAGGTCAGTCATCTGCCTCCATGCAGCAGGAGAAGAAGCTGCAGGAGAGCCAGAGAGAGATGGAGGAGGAATGCAAAAGGGCAAGCCGCCTACAGGCCGAGCTGGTGGAGCTGAAAGCCAAGTATGAAGAGAAGAGCCGTGAGGTGGTGCGAGCCCAGGAGGAGCTGCAAGAGGAGCGGAGAAGTGGCCGACAGACTTTAGCAGAGGAAAGGAAGCTGAACACCGCGCGAGTAGCCAGACTGCAATGCGAGATAGAGGTGGCTAATGTAAGGCTTGAGGAGGAAAAGAAGAGAGCTGCTGAGCTGCTACTGCAGGTACGCTGGTCAGAGCAGCATGGGCAGTACAGTAATGTTACATTTGTAATAAATACAGTTTTTAGGTGTAAATATATTGTGTTCGTATCAATGAGAATGTTGGAAAACATCAAGTGATTGTATCTTATGTTCTTCCAAGTATCTTTTCAGTCCATGCATTGCACGTCGTGTGTATAGTACAGGTCAATTACACTGTCCCTGTCTCACCTACAAGTATAATGGTTTCTCCTTTGAAAGGTCAACCTTGTTCAGAAATCTCTACTGGCTCAGCATGAAAATCAGAAAAGAATGGCTGTTTTAGAGCAACAGGTACAAGATTTTGCTTCAGTGAACCTTTATAATACCAGAGAGATGATGGAACGATTCTCTAAAGCATTTCCAACTTTATTTGGCAGATCCAGTTGTCTGCTAGAGATTTTGAGAACGAGAAACTGGACCGACAAAGTGTACAGCACCAACTCCACAAAGTGCTGAAGGAGCTTCGCAAGGCTAGAGACCAAATCACATGCTTGGAGTCAGCAGTAAGTCCACTTTCACCACAGATGATTGATCAGACCATCTTGGCTCTTGTATGGGTTGATTTTAGTTAATTTGCCATGTTATTCAGAATGTAGCAGGTGTTCTGATGGAGAATCAGTGGTTCTAAACTGACACAAAACCCTATTAGTCTCTTTAGCAAGACACTTGATCCTTAACTCTTCAATTGTATGTTTATGTTCATATTTATATTCAGTATCACGTTTGGGGTAAAGTTGATTTTATAAGTAAATCAAAAAGTAATTCAGTTAATCCAAATCAATTAACTTTTTATTTATTTATTTTATATAAAAATTTAAAGAAACCGCAGCGAGAAACTCGGTTCTCTGAGCCAAGCTCATACACCAGGCTGGATTTGGATAAGAGGACCAGTCAGGACCGTATCCTGAACCCCACATCTCCATTAAAGAGCTCCAACACATTGGATGAGAGCTTTCTGGAGTGTCCCAACTGCAGGGCCTCATACCCTGTCAGCCAGCACAGAGAGCTCCTTGCACATCTTGACTACTGCTTTAATTAAGGGATTAAGGCTTGATATTGCTTATATTTTCCATTTTCCCCCCTTTTTTATGTCTTTGTATCAGATTTTTTTATTTTTGTATTCCAAAGAGAATTTAGAATGTTGTTTTTTCATTTAGTTTTGGATTAATCAATGGTGTGCTTGATAGGCCTTTGAGTATTTGCAAAGCTATTGCCTTTCCATTAATGTGGAGCATAATTAAAATACATGTTAACTTATGTTAGTTATTTTTGGGTAACTCTGTAATGTACGGAAGTGTCAAGTTTTCTTACCTAGTATCACCTCAAAGGTGTTGAAGTGGCACAGGATACACTCACTTTCAGTAGTCTGTCCTGATGCTGGAAATCAGATCTGTCTTGAATTAGGCTGCATGTGTGTAAATCCTTGTATTAGACCTATTTAAAGCATGGAGATTACTGAGACTGCAGGGGAAAGGAGGCTAAGGATTTCTCAATTCAGAAAATACACCCAGGTGGGATCCCTCACATATAGCTGCCAAGTAAGGTTAAGCAGAAAAAGCCTTATGATCTTTTTATCTTTTTATTTTAAGTAAATTGTATGTATGTGTAAAGCTTTTGTGGTGACAAAAAATGTCATTTTATAACATTTGTTATTGTATAATGCATTTCTACACCAGAACATTATGTTCAGACTTCCACTATAACTTCAGGGACCAGGAAAAAGAAAAACAGCACTGCTGCCAGTAAACAGCAAAGTAAATAGTAACCTCCCCTTACATTAAACGTCTGGATTGGTGGTGCTATTAACCCTTTCATGCAATGTTGTCCAAGCTCTTAAGTGCTCTGGTCATAGTGCTGTATGTTGATTAAATTAGCCATGAGACCCAACCATATCCAACATGAACATTTTATTTTAAAAAGTTCAGGTTAACTAATACAACCATAGTAGAAGAGTCGTTATACACTTATTAATGCTACAGTTCTGTTTTGGATAATGAATTACATTCATAATATTTGATATTCATTTACACTTGTATTGACATGAAAATTAAAAAAGGCTATTGATAATCCTTGAGTAGGATGGAATCAGGCATCACAGAAACCTGCAAAAATTGAGAAAAATGTGTAGTAATCCAATAGATTAGCATCATATCAGTTAAGTGGTGTGTTGGGTATGTTTTATTTATAAGCCATGGTCATGACATTCACAAACTGTCACTCACCGTTGTGGGCAACCCGCCTGTATTTGCCGAGAAGACAGATCTCTTGCTTCTTCTGTGTCACAATAATTTGGTCCTCAGGCCTCAAGCCATTTGGGTGGCGGGAGAAAATAAAGGAGTAGCCATCCAGGCATGTGCCATCTGTGTCCAGCTCTCTGCAGGCATAGTGCACGGCGTAGTTGTCATAATCGGTATCAATGACCCAGTGGTCATCATCTGATGGGACAGTCAGAAACAAGACAAGAGTTCAACCTTGAGCCAAGAATAGGGTTAAAGTACAAAATTTGCAGCGATGTGAGCTTTCAACATTTGTGCTTGTTTTTAATCTTTTTTTTTTTTCCTTTTTTAATGATCTCCCAGATAAACATGACAATGTTTATTGCAATGTGCTTAAAATCACCTAAAATCATTGTTACACCTCTAGGTGAGAAAAGTCCTCATATGACCAGACATCCTTGAAACTTTTCTTTGCATAAGTCAAAGTGAACAACTCTAGTTTCACTTACATCCACTCTGGAGATATGTAGCTGCACCCCAGTATTTCAGCTTGAACTTGGCAGGGTCTGGGGTTTCTTCAAAAGAGGCAAACATGATGGCACATGTCTCCCAGTTACTGAAATTGGAAAAGAAGAAAGAGATAATTAAATTTACAAGTGTGATTAATGAAATTGAAACTTTGGAAAATGTTTTGAACTAACTTCAGAATGATGACTCTGCCATAAGCACTGGCTGTCATTCTGCCATCGATGTCCACTTTGTAAGTGGCAGCAACGTTATCCAGAAGGAAAAGTCCTGATGGGTCTTTCTTTGCTACAGCGTACCATGTTCCTTGGAACTGCAACACACACACAGTAAATTGTGACCACAGAATGGCAACACACTAACAGAAAACTCTTTCAAAAGTACAAATGAAGAATGAATAGATTTTTTTTTTTTAAACAAGAAACTTTACTTACCCTGTACTTGTCAAAGTCCTCCTTTACTGGGATGTTGCTAACTTGACAATCTTGTGCCCAGCTTATGGCCAGGACACAAAGAGCAATTGTGAGCCTCAGCATGTTGCTGTGTCTATAAGATCTGAAACAGCATGAAAGTTAGGATGACATGGATTTTTAGAAGGACCCCCATTAAATCAATAGACTGCTACAAAGACCACAGATGTTCTACATATATTCTTTCTGATTTGTCCAAACAGTAAAGTAATAGCCTAGCAGAAGTTTCCAGAGAATAATTAGATTAGACCATAGCTTACCAGACGTATTGGATGAGTATCAGTGCAACGCTGTTACAGACTGAGCTTATATAGGGCTGACTCTGTAGACAATTTCGCAATCCCACCCAGAAACTGAAAACACACTCTCCAAGCATTTTTTTTCATTGGACAGTATTTTTTTTGCATAACTGCAAGAGTCTCATATATCCAACAAAACTTGATTTGACCATTTTGTCCCTCCCCAGAGAACTTGCATAACTGTGTTGCAAAACATTATAAGTAATAAGACATCTGGAAAACACCACTTCGTATTAATCATTGTTCCTGTCCATATGATCTATGTTTTTCCTCTGTTATTATTTGCAAATCTTTCAGTCAAGTCAAACTCTTTCTTTCAGAAATAAAAATGCATTCAGCCAAATGAACGGACAACACGATTCTGCTGTTTTTTGAGCTCTTTTATACCTACCCATCCCCACAAACACCCCCAGACACGTTCATCCACATACAACAGTTTCACAGACTTTGAAAGTGTCCTGGACTCAGATTTCTCATGTCTGTGTTCCAGCATATATACTCACAAGCAGTTTCAGAACAATGCTCGGAGTTCCTTTATTCACTGGGGGAAAAAAACACTGGCTGCATGTTCTGACTTGTGCTGCCTGTTTCAGTGCTCATGTTTACCATATTTTAAACGTGTGTATCATTGAGCAGGTGTTCTCTCCTGCTCAAAGATACACACAACTTACAGGTTTATTGGGGAAAATATGTTGCTTATAGCAGAGATCCTTGCATGCCTTACATCTTGCTAAAAGTATTAAAAAGACCGCTCACACCTTTCATTATAGTGTACCAATATGAATGTAAACAGATAATCATTCAATTCAATTCAATTTTATTTGTAAAGTGCTTTTAACAATGGACATTGTCTCAAAGCAGCTTTACAGAAACATATAAACACAGGATACAGATATTACATGTGTGAATTTAACCCTAATGAGCAAGCCGATGGCGACGGTGGCAAGGAAAAACTCCCTAAGATGAAATGAGGAAGAAACCTTGAGAGGAACCCGACTCAGAAGGGAACCCGTCCTCATCTGGGTAACAACGGATAGTATGAAAGTAAAAGAAAGTTCATTAGGGTTTTAATATGAAGTCTGTTTTGTTGAACTACTCCACTGTTCATTAAAGGAGATTTGCATGTGGTAATTGCAGCCCTAAGACCATAGTTCCCAGCGACCACAGCGAAAATGTCCATGTGGAAATTAGGTCCAAAACCATTTCCATGTTACTTCAAGTGGTACCATCCTAAGCAATCTCCAGACTGTACTGCTTGGGGTCATCCTCAGTGGCAGAATGTAGCCTCCAGTTGATGAGAGCTCCATCCAGAGGTAGGGCATCAGGATGGATCAGGCAGGTCCGGAGAGCAGAAAGGGTCAGGATCACTGGCATCTCCATAACATCATGTGTGGCTTGACAGAAGGAGAAAGGGAGGTAAAGAGAGAGAGAGAGATTGTTAGGTATGCTTACTATCCCATAATGGATAAGACTGTGTATGTTGCGTAAAAGAAAGTCTATTCATGGTAAGCTTGAGTAAACACATATGTTTTCAGCGTAGACTTAAACACTGAGACTGTGTCTGAGTCCCGAACACTAATTGGAAGGCTGTTCCATAACTGTGGGGCTTTGTAAGAGAAAGCTCTTCCCCTTGCTGTAGTCTTCGCTATTCAATTTACCAACAAATAGCCTGTACCTTTGATCTAAGTAGGTGTGGTGGATCATAAAAGACCAAAAGTTCACTCAGGTACTGTGGCGTGAGACCATTCAGTGCTTTATAGGTCAGTAGTAGTATTTTATAATCAATGCAAAATTTTACTGGGAGCCAATGCAGTGTTGATAAGATCGGGGTGATGTGGTCGTATCTTCTGGTTCCAGTAAGGACTCTTGCAAACTGCATTTTGGACTAACTGGAGCTTGTTTATTCTCCTAGTGGAACAACCAGACAGTAACGCATTACAGCAGTCTAGCCTAGAGGTGACGAAAGCATGAACAATTTTTTCTGCATCATGTAGTGACAATATATTTCTTATCTTAGCAATATTTCTGAGATGAAAGAAGGCTATCCTAGTAATATTATCTACATGAAAGACTGTAGTCAATAATCACACCAAGGTCTTTTACTGCTGCACATGATGAAACAGAAAGACCATCCAGAGTAACTATGTGGTCAGAAAGCTTATTTCTAGCTACACGTGGTCCTAGTACAAGTACTTCTGTCTTGTCAGAATTAAGTAAAAGGAAATTAATAAGCATCCAATGTGTAATGTCCTTTACACATTCCTCAAATGTATTAAGCTGCTGTCTGTCCTCTGGCTTTGCTCAAACATACAGCTGTGTATCATCAGCATAACAGTGGAAGCTAATTTCATGTTTATGAATAATTTGACCTAGAGATAGCATATATAAAGTAAAGAGCAGTGGACCTAAAACAGAACCTTGTGGAACACCAAATTTAACCTCGGTATGCGTGGAGAAGTCTCCATTTACATCTACGAACTGATAGCGATCATTCAAATAAGACCTGAGCCAGGAGAGGACCGTTCCCTTAATGCCAACAATGTTTTCTAGTCTATCAAGGAGAATAGTATGATCTATAGTATCAAAAGCTGCAAGTAACACAAGTAACACAAGCAGCGAGACACAACCCTGATCAGAGGCCAGAAGTAGGTCATTTACTACTTTAACTAACGCTGTCTCTGTACTATGATGAGGTCTAAATCCTGACTGATACATTTCATGAATGTTGTTCCTATGTAAGTATGAGCATAGCTGCTGTGCTACAACCTTTTCTAATATCTTGGAGAAAAGGGGGAGATTTGATATTGGCCTATAGCTGGACAGTTGAGAGGGGTCAAGGTCAGGTTTTTTAGTCAGGGGTTTAATAATTGCTAATTTAAATGATTTGGGTACATAGCCAGTGCTAAGGGAAGAATTGATTATTTTTTAGAATGGGTTCAGTTCCTCCCGGACAAATCTGTTTGAAGAAACCTGTAGGTAAGGGATCTAGTATACAAGTTGATGATTTTGCTGAAGAGATTAATGAAGTTAGTTCGGTCTCTCTAAGGGGAGTAAAACATTCTAATCGTTGATCAGATATTGCTATATTATCATCTACAGGGTTAGTTGTAAAACTGTCTGGTGGAGAGATAGACTGTTTTAGCATCGCTAAGAGATTTTCTATAGTTCAGTAGACTCTCCTTCCATGTTGAAATACTACCAATTTGGTTTGATGCCATTTATGTTCTAATTGTCGAGTGGTCTGTTTTAAGGTACGCGTTTGATCATTATACCAGGGTGCTAGCTTTTTCTCTCTAATTATTTTTCTTTTGAGTGGAGCCACTCTATCTAGTGTGTAGTGGAGCGTTGACTTTAAGCATTCAGTCACCTGATCTATGGGATCAGGCGGTGATCCAAATATAACTGATGTCTCTGGGAGGTTCTTGATAAAACTCGGTGCAGTAGCTGACATGAATGTACGTTTTACGCGGTAGTGTGGCGAGGTGCAAATATTATGATCAATACGCAATTTAAACGAGATGAGATAATGGTCTGAGACAACTTCAGACTGTGGAAGTGTCACTATATTTTCTATATTTAATCTGTATGTTTGTATGAGGTCAAGAGTGTGACCACCATTATGAATGGGTTCTATTACATTTTGATTGACCCCTACTGAATCTAGAATGGACACAACCGCTGTGCTCAGAGGGTCTTTTGGGTTATCAAAATGAATATTAAAATCACCAACGATTAATGCTTTATCTAGAGAAACAACCAGGTTTGAGATCTGCAAATTCACCAATTCATTCATCTTCAGTAAGCACTTTATCCTGGTCACAGGGATCCGGAGCCTATCCTGGGAACACTGCGCACAAGACAGGAATGCACCCTGGATGGGAAGCCGTCCATTGCACAGTATCACACATTCATTCAAAAATAGGGGCATTTTGAGTGTAGCTGAATCACATAGCATGTTTTTGGGAAGTGGGAGGAACCCAGAGGAAACCCAGCTTGACATGAGAAGAACATGTGACACTAGCTCAGGATCAAACCAGAGATCCTGGAGCTGAGGCTGAAATGCTATCGGTTGCACCACCGTGATAAACTGTACCTCCTAAATTATTTATAAAGTTACTAAATATTCTGTAAACTAAATTAATTTTGTCTAATTAACCCTACTACTTCATTAGAAACACAGATTTATAGACGTTTGACAAAAGCAATTAAAAGTTGTTTTATGCAAGACAAAAGCTGAAAAAAAATTTTTGTCTCCTCAGTCTTGGGCAGTTATTTCCCCCTGACAGGGATGTACCATTGGATGACTTCAGCAAAGTATTTCAGCAGTTCGAATCAAGCACTGAAAAAAATACTGTAGCAGAATTGAACAATGGGCCTCAAAAGAAAGAAAGAAAGACACCACAATCTCATAGATTAAAATAGATAAAACTCATCGTTCAATTATGACAAAAGAAATGCTGCTATGTAAACAGAGGATGGGCTGGTATGTCTGCTCAGGGCTGTAAGCAATAAACAAATGACTCAGCTGATGGAGGATTTAGTGCCTACTTGTAATTATTAATGTTATCCATCCAATTTCTGTACCACTTATCCCACACAGGGGAGCCTGGAGCTTATCCCATGGAGCTCAGGGCACAAGGAAGGGGACACCCTGGACAGGGAGCCAACCCATCTCAGAGTACAATCACACAAACACAATTTTAGAGATGCTAATCATGTTTTTTCACTGGGGGAGGAAACTGGAGTAACCGGAGGAAACCCCAATGCACATGAAGAACATGCAAACCCCACACATACAGGGCGAAGGTGGGAATCAAACCCCCGACCCCGGAGGTGCTAGGCAAATGTGCTAACCATTAAGCTAGCACGCCCTGTTTTGGCAATTGTTCTGTAGAAATCACCGCTAGACGCCAAAGCTACAAGGCACTTTACTGTGCTAGCATTTTTATTGCTTTGGATCTAGTGTGAATAGGAATACTGTAATCCTACAAAGTAATGATGGATGGATGGATGGATGGATGGATGGACTATCCAGAGGAGATATTTGGATGCTTCAGCAGCAAAAGAGATTTATTATTTTTTTTATTTAATTGTTTGCTTGTTTGTTTGTATTCATTCATTCATTCAGTTATTTATTCATTCATCTATTCATCTATTTATTTATTTATTTACAATTGAAAGGCATGTGCATGTGTGCATCCATGACTTCAGGATGCATTGGTGATTTTACCAAGGGTTTCAGCTGATCACAGTGTGTTGTAATTTTATCTTGGTTTATCATATACATGTGTGCTTTAGTGTAAAAAAAAAAAAAAAAGATCCTAGATAAGCTGTTGTTTATGTTCAGTCTTCAAAAACCTTCACAAACTATCATGGTATTGACATTGGATATACTGTATGGCAGCTTGCATTTTTCATACATCAGTCAAAATCATTTTTGGTGGCTCCAGCCTGTAAACTTCAGTGTGTAACCAATCAGTTGTGCAAACCCTCTTCAAGAGAGGACATCGTAGTAATCACCTCTTACTTAATCCTGGATTTTCTGTGCCAAGTACCAAAGTTGCAAAGCCTTCTGCTGTCTGACGGTCCATCCTCTTCCTCCCCCTCAAGATAGGGGGAAAAAAAGCTTGTACCCTCTTTTACATTCAGCAGCATAACGAGTCAGTCTTAATCCCATTGTTGGAAATAGATCCTTGGCACTGACTTGCAGACAGTGCAAACTGGCTAATTATAGCACACTTTTTTTGAATGTCACTTCTCACTGCTGTGCAAAACAGTAAAGTGACAGGATTCTTGAGGACAACAGTGCAAATTTTGCTTCAATTACTGATGCTTATCAAAACTATGAGCATTTCTTCCAAAGTGAACAGCAGATTCATAGTGATTTAAAGTTTTATGAACTAGTGTCTATTAGTCTCAATTCAAGGCTGCTAGACTTAGCTGGGATTAACAGGATGGATAAAGAACTTTAACAGGCATTCAGTGTTCTTGATTGCTCAGTTCAGGTATGTTATAAACATGCCTGAAGGATCAGGGGACCAGAATGAGGTCTAAGCAGGTTCATTACCCTGGTCTAAGTATATAGATTGTTAATATTTAAGCATCGTTCCAGAGAAATGGTTGACGTATAACATATCACATCATGACATTTAAAGCACAAAACAAGACTTGCCACTGATTGGATTGTAGAATGTAAAATTATCAGCGTGGGGATTTGCAGGTTAAGAAAGCTTAGGAGGTTTAATGTCATGACGTCACTTTAATTAGCAGTTGCTTTGATCCCTTCAGCCTGTAAGCCACTGTAGTCTTCCAGCTTGACGGAGAAGACCAGGAGCCTTTTTTTGCACTACAGTATAGGATACAACTGGGTGAAGGAGCTATCCAATAAAACAAGCAATACTGTTCCTCTTCTCCTTCTGGCTTTCTGCAGGTGATGCATCTCCTTTAAGGACCTCCTTACAATAACACACCTGATATAAAATGGCAGACAAGGACAGTGTGGAAAAATACTTGGAAAATAACCCACAGTTTGCAAAAGAGTATTTTGATAAGAAGCTGCGGTCTGAAGTTATCAATGCTGCTTTTACGGAGAAGCTCGAGATCAAAGATCCATCCTCGTACAAAGATGTCTGCCAGATCCAGGAGGCTGCTATCATATTTGATCTGGTCAGGGAATTACAGGGTGAAATAGTCATGGAGAAGAGCATGCACAAGGCCCTCCAGAGAATATGTATGCTAGTGAATGCAGATCGATGCAGCTACTTTATATCTCGAGCAAGGAATGGAATCCCAGAGCTTGCCACATGTCTTTTTGACATTACTCCTACCTCCACATATGAGAGCAATTTGGTCAACCCATTTTCTGAAATTGTGTTCCCCACTGACATCGGCATAGTTGGGCAAATAGCCACAAACAAAAAGGGAGTTAACATACCTGACGTGAAGCAGGTGAGTGCATGATCTCAAAAGTTTATCATTGTAAAGGCCCTTTGTTCTTTTTGCTAACTGTTATGCTTAATCTGTATGACAAATGTTTTTTTCATTGCAAACATACGATTGTAATTGGCCAGACAAATGGACATGCCACTTGTGTTGTAGCAGGGAAAAAAAAGAAGAAGAAGAAAAAAAACACGATTCCTATCTAAATCCAAGAATGTTATTAGTGTTATTAATGTTACGCCTTTATTTTGTAAATAAGAATACAAGCAATTTTAGGTGAAATTTTTAAAATTAGCTTCAGCAGTTATTTGTACTGTTTAAGCCACTGATTCGCAGAAGTATTCAATTAAAACCAAACCTTTAAACATACATGGATTAGTCATCTTTGCAGGCGATAGTAAGTATCCTGTAAGGCAAATTACTTTTCTCTCTTGAACTGTGCCATGTACACAAAATTAAGATTTGGAGTTTCCAAATAAAATTAGAGGACACTAGCTTCTCTTAAAAACAGTGTCATAATGAAATGAAGTTTTTGTTCATACTGATTCATTGAAAGAAGTGTTATTTGTGATGATATAAACATTTTAGAGAAGTGTAAAGTATGAAGATATCATTTGTTTTAGAGAATGAATATTTGCTACAAAATATATTATGCCCCCTTTTACACCATTACATAACAGAACATTTTCAAACTATTTTTAACGTTAAATGGCCAAAGCCAATTATGTTAAACACTGTTTGAGCTACAGCCAACAAGTGAACATATATAGCCACTAGATCTTAACAGGCATAAGAAGAAATTAGCATTCACTCTGCAATCTTATTCAGTCATAGTTATGTGAATGTGATGTTGGATACCTAAATGAGGAATATAAAAATAGTATCCCTCCATAAGTTATTCAACAGATGTCTAATTTGTTGTTAACATTCATGTGTACCTACAGGCTCTGTTAATTTCCATAATTACCACCAACCAATATTTTACCATAGTAGTTTGCATGCAACAATGTAATTTATTCACATCAGAATTTATATCAAATAAATCAGTAATTATCATGAAGATAAAGATTCATTTTCTCTCATTCATTCCTCCATTCATTTAGTTGTTCATTAACTACTGTTTTTCTTTTATTCAGACAAGATTTAACTCAGTTATCTGATGACCATGAAGCCATCAGTTAAATTCAGTAAATGTTCATTTGAATCTTTCTTCTCTTTTAACAAGAACCCCCGGTTCAGTGACTTTGTAGACAATCAGACAGGCTACACCACCAAAAACCTGATGGCTGCTCCAATTGTTTGTGGAAAGGATCTTCTGGGAGTCGTCATGGCATTAAACAAAGTCGGAGGAACAGAATTCTCCAAAACAGATGAACATGTAAGCGTAAATAACTTGGACTCTGAACTGCGAACAGTCACATTGGCACAAAATTGCACATTACAAAACATTTCCATTACATTCATGTTTACTCATTTGACATATACTGTTATCCAAAATAATGCAGAATAACAATGCATCTAGCATCTAGCTTTTAGAGGTCAGCAGTGATACAAGTGCTAGAGGACTAAGTTTCCACCATCTGACCAGAAACAAGTGCAAGACCAAGCCTGTAGGAAAAACTGATGGACACACAAATAAACACTGGAGCCCAACAGTCACACTACTTTCACAAAGCAGCAAGTCAATCGAAAAATTTAAAGGCTAACTTGCAACAATAGTAACACGCAGTGTAACAATACACCAGTATATATTATGTGCAACCAAAATATCACATTGATGCGACAATAAATATATTAATGGTGGAGATTAAGGTGAAATACAGAATATTTCAGGTGAAATACTTCCTTGTTTTAAATAGTCATTTTACATTTCACATGGGAAGTGACCTCATGACCACACGGTAGTCCAAGAACTGGAAAGTTGCATGCTCA
This sequence comes from Ictalurus furcatus, assembly GCF_023375685.1. NCBI lineage: Eukaryota > Metazoa > Chordata > Actinopteri > Siluriformes > Ictaluridae > Ictalurus > Ictalurus furcatus. The sequence continues at coordinate 6,797,579 of NC_071267.1, forward strand.
AACTCCAGGCAAACTGCACACAGACATGTATTTAGGACCATTACGCTTACATTGTCATACTGCTGCAGTTGCACCATTTAGCAACATGCTTAAGTACTAAATGTCTATTTAACATTTATCGTTTGATTTTGATTTGCTTTCAGTTGCCACCAACCAGCAATCTATTAAAACATACATTTTGCTCTCTTCAAAGCTCTTCAACAATTACTTAAACTTTGCCTCGGTCATCGCTCTTCAACATTACACCAATTATATGTGGAATGTAGAATCCAGAAGAAGTCAGGTAACTTGTCAGTGGACAAGAACTTTCTATATTTTTCGCCATGATGTTTAAAGCCAATGGCAAAGCCACATGGCTGTTGTTCTTTCACTGATACTGCAGGTTCTTCTCTGGTCTGCCAGCAAAGTATTTGAAGAGTTGACGGACATTGAGAGACAGTTTCACAAAGCTTTGTACACTGTGAGGACCTACCTGCAGTGTGAGAGGTACTCTGTGGGGCTACTGGATATGACCAAAGAGAGGGTATGTCATTCATAGCAGACACACATAGCATCACTCGCTTATCATAAGGACCTTTTCAGCACTATCGTGTTCTTCAGATATTCTTGTCACCCATTCATTGTGTTGTTCTGGTTTAGGAATTCTATGATGAGTGGCCGATTAAACTGGGAGACGTGGAACCGTACAAAGGGCCCAAGACACCTGATGGCAGGGCATGTGTCATTTCACTGCCATTTTATTCTATTTAAAACAGTTAACTGAGGACAGTCAGTATGAGAGTCAGGCAGTCAGTATGACTGATATATTTCTTTGTATGCTTCACAGGAAATCAACTTCTACAAAATCATTGATTATCTTTTAGAAGCTAAGGAAGAAATCAAAGTCATACCGTAAGTATTATTTGTATTTTAACAGAACCACTGTGTCCACAGTACATGGCACATGTTCAGCTACAACAAATTGCATACTAAGCTGTATTGTGCTTGCATTTAATTTTCTTGGCAGGGGACCGCCTGCAGATCACTGGGCCCTTGTTAGTGGACTCCCCAGCTATGTAGCTGAAAATGGCTTTGTAAGTTCTTTTAATATATAATAATACCCTTGTTCACATCTTGCACATAATACTTACCAAGTATCTTAAAAAGGTTAAGTAACCATATGGTCTATAATTGAGAGTCTGCAGCTCTAAATATTAGATTTCCTGTTAGCCTTTGGTATATACAGTCATGTGAAAAAATAAGTACACCCCATGTAAATTGTATTTTTTATTCATTTATTTATTTATTATTTTATTTTTTTTTACATAATTGGGCAAGCAAACATGTGATCCTCTTTGAAACTGTGCCTATTAATAAAGGTGATACACTCTATCAAATGATACATAAAATTGACATTTTGTAGTAATTTTCACAATCTAAATTAACAAACAAAAAAACCAACAAAAAATAGATCAGTCACATGGAAAAAGTAAGTACACCCCTACATTTATCACACCTTAATATCCATAAAATTATAATCAGGTGTTCAAGATTGGGTGATAGTGATCAGAACCTGCTTAGGGAATGCAGGTGGAATCTGTCTTATTTAATCCTCTCACGTCTTCTGTCTGGTGTTGCCTTTGTTATTGAGGTTTGTGGAGTCATCATGCCAAGATCTAAAGAGTTCTGTAAGGTCTTCAGCAAAAAGGATTTACCACAAAAGAATATCACATCTATTAATATTTCTGCTGAATAAATGATTAAACACACTATTTTTCCTTGTGGTTTTGTTCAAGGATATTGACTTTATTAATAGGCACTGTTTCAAACATGATCAAATGTTTGCTTTTCCAAATATGTCCTTATTTTTTCCACATGACTGTATAGTGTAAAGTGAATCTGTTTTGTGCAATAAAAACACTGCTTGTCTGCTGTTTGCAGATTTGTAACATGATGAATGTTGCTGCTGATGAATACTTCACATTCCAGGTACGGTGCACAGAACAGTCCCCTTCCCCCACAGTATCACAGAATTAGCTGTTATATTACAATAGAATGTTATATGGTAATCACAATATTAGCTGCGATTAATTGTAACAACTATAACGACTTTCAATACAAGAATATACAGTATAAAGATGGGTGACAAATTAAAATAAAAATTTTTGCTTTGGGGGCATTTATTTATTTTTGCTGGGTCCACTGGTCCTCCTAGAGGCAAGGCTCACTGTAAATCAATCCAAAGTGATTCCAATGGATCACCTTTATCCTACAATGAAACATTTCTATCCTGATGCAAGTAGTCTCTTACAGGACTCCACCCCCATCCACAGGACACAAGAGCTCACTGAATGTTTGATGATCATGAAAATTACATAAATCATTTGCTCTGGCCTTCACTGTCACCAGATCACTGTCACCAACACATAAGGGGATTTTGCACATGGATTATATTAAATAGTGCTCTCCACCTCCATAATTTATTCATTCATTGATCATCTTCACTAACCACTTTATACTGGCCAGGGTCATGGTGGATCGAGAGCTATAGTGGTCGTAAGGCAGAAATTCTCTCTTAATGACACACCACACTGAGAACACACACATTCACACCTAAGCCAGTTTAGTGTAGCCAATCCACTATCCATGTTCTTCCTACATGGACAAGGGAGAACTAGTACAGAAAATCCACACAGACAGTAAACTAATCTCAAGATTTGAACTGGGGACTCAGGGTACCAAAACACCAATTGAGGGAATATCTTTTGGAAGAATGGTGTTTAGCCTTCCAGTACATTTACTGACAATTGAGGAATCTATGACAAGATGTACTGAAGTTGTTTGGGTGACTCGTCATGGCCCAAAACTTTACTAACACACTTTATGTTGGTTTTTCCATTAATTAATCACACAAGAAAATATTAAATATATAATTTAGAATTTGGACAAAAATGCATTGGACAATGCATGGTGTTCTGTCCTAAGTCTGAAATTGGTCAACTGAAAAGTTCCACATTAACATCAAGCCAGATCACTGTGTAATTTACACAGAAAAGTATGCATATGAGATTTGCCACTAATTGTGTCTGTCCATTTTTCTTCAGTCTCTGTCTATTTATTTTGACCTCAGAAAACAGCCGTGGATGAGACAGGCTTTATCATCAAGAACGTCTTGTCTCTTCCAATTGTCAACAAAAAAGAGGAAATCGTAGGCATTGCCACTTTCTTCAACCGAAAAGATGGCAAGCCATTTGATGAGCAAGATGAGCAGATCACTGAGGTGAAACAGCTACTACCATTACCATTCAATTTATTTAATGCTTCAGACGTTGGTGGGGAAAGGGCTGTGGTTGAGGTTTCATCTTCTCACACAGGCCCTCACACAATTCCTGGGTTGGTCTGTGCTCAACTGTGACACTTATGATAAACTGAACAAAATGGAGTGGAGGAAAGAAATTGCTCAGGAGATGGTTATGTATCAAACAAGAGCATCCCTGAATGAGGTCCAGGAGATCCTGGTGAGCTCACTACGTTATGAGTGTTCACTATTTAAAAAACTTTTTCAGTACAGGTCAGTGTCAATATTTCATCCATCTTACATGCTTTGTTCATGTCTAACAGAACACAAGGGAGAAGTTTAATAAAGAACCAGAGGAGTGTGATCAAAAAGAAATGTACAAACTCTTGGTAAGCCTTTTTCAGTCTTTACACAATGAGTAAATGAGTTGCAGCATCCATTTTCTGGACACTTTGTTCACATAATTAGCCAACAGTGTTTAAGCAGCATGGAAATAAAGAAGTTTGAATTATGTCTGATGGTGGGCTTACATTATCGCACATGCTCATAAACAGAGGGCAAACATACCTGAAGCCAAGGATGTTGACCTGCTGGAGTTCCACTTCAGTGACTTTCCTCTGTCTGAATTCGACCTTATCAAGTGTGGTATTCGCTGCTTCTTTGAACTTGGAGTGGTGGAGAAGTTCAAAGTTCCCCCAGAGGTCAGACAGATTTTCATGTCATTTGGATTTCCAGATAATGCACAACTTTACCACTTAAACAAATGTCAAATTGCATTCTATTGTGTGAATATGCTGTATGTGTAATTATTAATAACAAGTGTAATAAAAATTTGTTAATACTGTAATGTTGCCATCTAATTTAAAACTGCAGTGATATCGTACATATATTCTATAATGCTCAGTTAATTAAATTCAAAGATCATAACTGGATTATATATGCTGGTAATTACATGTGATTATTTGTTGTTTTGCCATATTATTTGGTAAAATTATGCTGCTGAACAGTGAGTCCTTAAAATAACCCTCTCTTCATTTTTGTTAACTCAGAGGTTCTCGATTGCATCTCCTAGTGACTTAGTGTATTTCCCAAACTTACCTCAGGTTCTAACCAGATGGATGTACACAGTCAGGAAGGGTTACAGAGACATTACTTACCATAACTGGAGGCATGGCTTCAACGTGGGTCAGACCATGTTCTGTTTACTGCAGGTGAGTAATATTTATTCAGTTTCAGTGTTAAGTGGAATCTGTTCCGGGACCCATAATTTAACACCTGGGAGACAGTACTATAATGCTACCTATGTTTAATGCATCCCCAAATCTCCCCATTAGCTACCAGAGTTATTAATAGTGTGAAGGAACCCCCCTTTGCTCTTATAACAACCTCATTTCTTCATGGCATGGATTCCACAACATGTTGGAAACATTCCTTTGAGATTCTGGTCCATGTTGATATGTTGACGTTGTATCATGTAATTCCTGAAGATTTTTCAGGTGCACATTCATGCTTCATATCTCCTGTGCTACCACATTCCAAAGGTGTTCTATTGGATTCAGATGACGTGTGCTTTGTGACATAATGCATTATCATGGTGGAAGTAGCTATTATATAATGGGTAAATTATGACCCTAAAGGGATGCATGTGGACAGCAACAATACTCAGATAGGCTCTGGCATTCAAAGATACTCAGTTGGTAGTGGCCCAATGAGTCCCAAGAAAACTGCAAGATGGGTCCAGGGATTCATGGTGTTGATGCTCAAATTCTGACCCTTAAATCTGCATGTCACAGAAGAAATCGAGATGTCATCAGACCAGGCAACCTTTTTTCTGATCTTCAACTGTCCACTTTCTGTGAGCCTGTGCCCACTGAAGCCTCGGATTCCTGTTCTTAGCTGACAGGAGTAGAACCTGATGAGGTCCTCTGCTGTTGTAATCTATCTGCTTAAAGGTTTAACTTGTTGTCTAATATGCTTTCTGCTCATCACGGTTGTAAAGAGTGATTTATTTGAGCTACTGTACCCTTCCTGTCAGCTTAAACCAGTCCTTTCTCCTAGGACCTCCCACTTTAACAAGGCATTTTCACTCATAGAAATGCCACTAAGTGGATGTTTTTGGTTTTTCACATCATTCTGTGTAACTCTAGAGACTGTTGTGTGTGAAGATCCACATGATCTTCACACACATCACATCCACAAGATTCCACATGGGAAAATTATTCAACAGAAATTTGAACAATTATTTGGTTCTAAAACGAGAGATCAGTCATGTCATGTTGCATCAGTCACCTAGCACTCAGAATGTAATAGACACTTGCAGTATCACGCCAAGGTTAACCTTGATCCCTTCAAACATGTGGCCTTCCCAGTGGGTGCAAGTTCACAAGAGAGTTCACAATGAGTACAGATTATCTGAGCAAGACAAGCAAATGTGTACACAAATGATCACTGGACATTGTCACCCTGATGTCTCTGTCAAATAAACAAGGTTTATTTATTTGTTCCTCTTTACCTAATATTTTACCACCACTGACTCGTGTCATATTTTACCTTGTTACTTGTTACTCTCCAGACTGGAAAGCTGAGAAAATACTACTCAGACCTTGATGCCTTTGCGATGGTGGCGGCTGCTTTTTGCCATGACATTGACCACAGGGGTACCAACAACCTTTATCAGACAAAGTATGAAATTGACTGTTTCTTTTAATCACAATCATCACTGGGTTTTCTTCCAGATGCACTCATAATAATTTTATTTCCATTGCAGGAGTGCTTCACCTTTGGCCAAACTTCATGGGTCCTCTATTCTGGAGAGACACCATCTTGAATATAGCAAGACTCTTATGGCAGAAGAGGTTTGGAAACATACAATGTAATTCAGATATGTAAAGCCTATATAGAGATTATGTACACTATATGGACAAAAGTTTGTTGACACCTGACCATCACACCTATATGTGCTTGTTGAACATCCTATTGCAGATTTAGTCCCCTCTTTGCTGTTACAATACTTTTGTGGTGGCTTTCCACTATTTTGGAGCTCGGCTGTGGGGAATTGTGATCATTCAGCCACAAGAGCATTAGTGAGGTCAGGCACTGATGTCAGGCAAGAAGACCTGGGGCGCAGTTGGTGTTCCTATTCATCCCAAAGGAGTTCAGCAGAGTTGAGGTTAGGGCTCTGTGCAGGACACTCAAGTTCTTCCACTCCAACGTAATCATGTTGTCATGACAAATGTTGACAAATGAGACACAAAAAAGTGACAAATGTTGTCACTTTGTGCACATGGGCATTGTCATGCTGGAACACGTCTGGGCCCCATAATTCCAGTGAAGGGAAATTGTAATGCTACAGCATACATAGGCATTGTATACAATTGTGTGCTTCCAAGTTCATTTGTGGCAATAGTTTGGGGAAAAACACATATGGGTGTTATGGTTAGGTGTCCCCATACTTTCGGCTATATAGTCTATGTAGGCATGATCCATCTCACAGTTTTGTTTTCTTTGGTCTGCAGAACCTAAACATTTTTCAGACTCTACAGAAACGCCAGTTTGAAACAGTACAGCATTTACATGATGTCTGCATCATTGCCACTGATCTGGCTTTGTACTTCAAGTAGGTCTTGTTCCTCTGACTTGCATCAATCCGTCTTAAAATATAACTGGTCTCTCTGAATGCTCTCTTGTTTCTATACCTCACAGAAAAAGAACATTGTTCCAGAAGATTGTTGATACCACAGAACCAATGACAGATGACAAGGAAGCCATTAACTTTGTAGCAACCAATCCCGTTAGGAAAGAAATCATCATGTAAATAAAATTTCCTTTGTTTTTTGTGTTTAGCAGAATCTAGAAATATTGGGTATCTATTAATTAGTATAAAGTTGTATATTGCTGGGTATTATTTTTGACATACTGTAATAATGTTTCTGGCTGAATACAGGGCAATGATGATGACAGGCTGTGACCTGTCTGCCATCACAAAACCATGGGAGGTCCAAAGCAAGGCATGTCATTTACAATTTACACACAAGTGGTCTGTAAAGTTGGTTGTCAAGCAACTTTCTGAAGAGTTTTTTCTTTCTGCTGAAGGTGGCTCTGATGGTGGCTGCTGAATTCTGGGAGCAGGGAGACCTAGAGAGGACTGTACTTGAGCAAGAACCTATTGTGAGTAATTTATATAGCACTAAAACCGAAAAGATCAATTAAGACAGTTTATCTAGGTTTTGTCCAGCAGCTGATAAATGTTTCTTGGGAAATCTTTCCTCAGCCCATGATGGACAGGAAGAAGGCGGATGAGCTGCCCAAGATGCAGTGTGGCTTCATTGATTTTGTCTGCTCATTCGTGTACAAGGTGAATTTGCTTTTCTTTTTGGTTTGTGAGACGCTCAGTGGTCATTTGGTCAGGCTGAGTACAGCAGTATCTCCTAGTACTTGCAAAGCTAAAGTTAAAGTACCTACCTACTTTTAAAAAGCTCTAGCTCCAAGCAAAGTCCCCGTTTAAGAAGGTTTTGAAAGGCAAGCTTATAAGCACATGGAGTAACTGAATTCTTGCTCATACAGGAATTTGCAAGATTCCATAAGGAGATCACTCCCATGTTTGCTGGTCTGAACAACAACAGAGCCCACTGGAAAGAGCTGGCTGATGTATATCAAGCCAAACTAGATGCCATTGAGAATGAAAAGAAGAAACAGGAGGACAAAAAAGGTCTATTTAAAGCCACTGATAAATCCTGATTAAAAAAATACATTCCAAACAGCCATAATTTTTTTTATTAATCAAGGGACTTCCATGTGATGGTAAGAACATTTAATTTGTTTGCTCTAACCCTTACCCTCTTTTTCCTGTCTGTCTTTCCCTATACCAGAAGTTACTGAAGGAGGGAAGTCTAAAACGTGCACCATATTTTAAAAAGAACCATTGGACAAAGAGCTTGACCAACCAGTTACATGTGACAGCAGGTGGAAGGTTTTTTTTAACCAGGTGGAGGTTTTTGGACCTCAGGATTCACCATTTTTGGTTGTTTTTCCCTTTCTGTAATTCTTTGACAAAAAAAACAAAAACTCTAAATCTATTACAGATGAAAGGGCTGATTCTGAAAATAACACAGAACACCACAGCAAAACTGGAAAATAATGTACAGTCTGGATATTGTTTGGTGTTTCTTTCATGTATCACTAGCTTTTAACAGATTTAAGATGGACAGATTTCAGTTCTTCCGGTAATTATCGCAAAAGTTGCAATATAACAGCTAAATAATAACATGGAATTATTTAAGAGATCAAAGTTTTTTTTTAAAATGCTGTCAATAATACTTCATTAGTGAGTTCATCATATTTATATATGAAATATATATTTATATAAAAAATACATTAATTTGTTTAAACAGTGAGAAGTGTTGGAGAAAGTAACAATGAAGAGGCAACTTGTGTTTTTTTTTCTTTTTGCCTAATACATTTTTAAAGACCATTTCAAAATGACTTGATGTAAAGGTTCAAGGCCAGAACTTGACTGATGTTAGTGAAACATTTTGAAGGGTTACTTCAGTGTGATGCACGAATTTTCAAGAATTGTCATGGATGCAGAGGGCCTGATAGTTCTTAGTGATTAATAATGCATTGAGATTCTAACAATATGATGAATGATGTCAATGTGCAGTTGGCTCTAATTAAAGCACATCTAGACTGATAGAGCTAAGTGGTCTTGCACATATCTCATATCACATGATCTAGCTTATTAAGATGGATATTCTGAAAGTGTTAATAAAAAAACTGTGTAGGATCAAGCAAGTACTGACAGAACTGAAATGTTGTAAGATCATTTAGGGCTTGAGGGGAAGCTTGAGTTCATTTAAGTTTAATCTTGACGGTTCTGCTTATGTAAAACAAATGACAGGAGCTATTCCTGTGTTATATAGAACCTACAGTAGTACTTTGCTCACATCTTACTAGGTCTGAATACAGATATGTAATCTCATTGTTGTCCATAATATCAGGAACACCCTGTCTGGTTTTGCAATGAGAACAACAACAATTAGATTGTAAATCAATATAGACCTTTAATCTAATAAGAGGCCAATGCTGCTTCTTTTCATTATAAAGGCCTTCACATGAATACGTTTCCTACAATGGTTCAAACAGCACTACTTTTAATACCTCTTAAACCAGATCTGACAGAACATATGACCGACCAATGTAATATTGAAAGAAAGATTTTATATCCAATGTCCTCTTACCTCACAGACTGACACATGTACAAGTTGCTATAAAACATACTATCAATAAACAAGTGAATTCACGGTTCAAAGATCTCCAATGTCCTGAAGATCCACTCTCTCACACTTATGACACTCATTCTACTGGCCTTTTCACACATACTGTATACTTAGCTATTTCTGTCAAAGGACACATGGAGAACTGGGAGGACTTGGACGGTACCAAGACATCTCTATCATCTCAGGGATTATCTAGTAAAGCTGGATCATCTCACAGTAAAGAGGCTCAGGTTGCTGGTGGCCTGAGACAGCTTGTTTCAGTCAAACTCTGAAACTTCCTTACTCTAAAGGTCAGACATGCTGTTCAAAACACAAACCGTTACAGTGCAAAGAGCTTTAAATGAGTTTGTTTGGTGTCTAGACATTCTGATTATTAAGTGGGCAGAATATTCACCTTCATGTGTGTGTGTGTGTGAGCGTGAGCACAAGTGATGGTTATGGACACAATGATTTTCACTGTTCAGCCTGTGAGAGAAATATTTGATATACTGCGTTCATGTTTAATAATTGAAGCCCCAAATTCGTCCCTTCACCTTGTTTCAAACAGCCTGCTACCAATTACTAAAATAAACATTAATTATTTAAAAATAATATAAAAACACAGAACATTCAACATATAATATTAGTAGCATATTTATCACACATTACACATAATTGGTTAAAGCAGTTATTAAATCGGTGCAGTCTGACACTCCCTCCACGAAGGAGAACCCTGAAGTAGAACCTTGCACAGCTGCTTATGAGTTTGTATAAATTGACATGTTCCTTGAACACTGTACACGTAAACTGTTTTAACTTCATGACAAAGCAGTGCGCATTTTATTCACTCTGTACATAAGCATTGTGGGAACAATCTTTTGGATGGTCAGCCAAGTCCCCTGCTCATAAAAACATGCCCTCGAAGTATTCATCAAACTCCTCTTCCCTGGAAAATAGAAACAAAATCACTCATGAGATTTCAGGAAAAGTTTCCTACATGTACAAATCCATCCATCCATCCATTTTCTCTACCGCTTATTCTACACAGGGGCATTGGGGAGCCTGGAGCCTATCCCAGGGAACTCGGAGCACAAGGAAGGGCACAATCGCGCACACATTCACAAACTATTGACAATTTAGAGATTAGCATATACCACATCAGCCAATCACTGCTGATATTCACTCACAAAAAAACACCATCATCTGTTACAATATGATCAACCCCACCTTCAGTTTTAGCTTAGCTCCTTACTCAAAAGTTTTCTCAATAGTTTTGTGAATAGGTCTTAAAAAGAAACCCTTGGAGCTTTTTAGTGGTACGATAAGATTTATGTGAATACAGTCACTGGAACTGATTATACAGTGTGTCTTAGTAAGACAGCAGAACTTGTAAGCTCACCGTGATTTCTCCTCCAGAGCAGGGGCTGGACCTTTCCAGAACTCCGACTCTGATGGACCTTCAGCCTCTTCTTCACTTTCCAAGTCTGACAATAAGACGAATTTAGATTTCATGCACAATGACCAGATTCAAAAACATGTTTGTAATTGAAAAATGATAGACTTTTGAGTGTCGGATGTGTTTACTGAGTGCATTAATTAGTGCTAAAGACAATGTTAGTGATGTTTGTGATAACTAGCAAGCAGAACAGAAGGAACACAAACCTTTCGCGGACCCATGGGAATCTTCAGAACTTGAGGAAGAGTCCTCTGTAGACAGGAAAATAAAGTGTGTTACACCGTGCACAACCGCCTGACATAAGTCATACATTAATGAGAAATCATTAGTAACTAAATATTATTTGAATAAATTACATTTTCCAATACCGCTGAAGTATTGGGATGCAATAGAAATGTTCAGCAACATGCATCAACAAGCTATATCTCCAAGTTATGACATCACACTTCAAGCACAGACAGCTACAAAAATGCGCTCTTGCTAGTGTTTTTCAGAGAAGTCTTTTAAAGAATGCAATGATCTACACTGCAGTTCTTGTATGAATCTGTCTATGTGGCCTTTAAGGCATCTGGGGGCAACATGGGGTTTCGGAGATAATGTAACAAGGCCCAATGTAAATGTAAGCATTATCTAAGCGTGACAGAGAACAAGAACGTTCAGTGACTCAAAGGTCGATGGCACAGATAAACCTCTGATAAAAAGAAAAGTGTAAATAAATAAATCAATTGTTGCCTTTTCGCCTCTTTTTGTGTTTGTGTTTCTCTTTGCGTTTGTGTTTAGACTTGCGCTTGGTCTTCTTGGCCTGTGACTCATCTCCATTCCCTTCTGGTCTGCATTTCTTCTTAACCTTGACCTCTTTCCTCCTGAAACAGAAATAGAAAATAGTGGAATAGGAATTGTGCAGAACAGTTAGACAAAATATAACCAAGATCGCCTTACTTGTGATGGTAGTTCAGTTTGAAGGAACATTCTGGACAGAGACCTAGAGAAGAAGAATCAGAGTGACATACAGTAGAAGCCAAAATCTTACTCAATAAAAAATAAATAAACAAAGCTTGAAGGTACAGAACAAGAGCACTGCAGTGTACAGAATTTCTCTCCGAAAATTAAATAGCATTAATTTAATTAATTAATTTAATTTTTTAAACGGTGCAAAAAAGCACCGTTTAAAAATATATTCAAAATGATATGAATACTTGCCTATGTCTTAAATCCAAACATCATGCATACTGTTAAAAACCCTCATGGATTCTTTGAACTGTTAAGGGTTCTTCACTTCTTTAAGGGCAGGGGTGTCCTAACTTAACCTGACAGCTGGTTGGAGTGAAAACCTTCAGGCATGTCGGCCCTGTGTGGATAAGATTGGACGCCCCAAAAGAGGTTCTACTTTGAACCCTCTTCTAATTGATTACCATATGCACTGCCTGCAGGAAGAGTTCTAAAAAGTATTGATCTGTGTGCAGGTAATGTATCAGGCACAGATGGCCTTTGTTTTTTAATCTAATGTAATGAGCTTAGATCCAGTGTGGGGCTCGCTGAGGAGAATGGCACAGAGGAAGATTAAAAGCAGTGGGGGTTGTTGCCTTACGCAGTTTCACCAGAGCGTTCCTCTTCTCGTTCTGTTCCACATAAGCAAAATTCACTTCCCAGCTCTTCAAGCCCTCATTCTTCTCACAGCGCTTATTCCCACACAGAAACTGGCCTGCAATGCATCAGCATACACGCTATGACATACACATGTATACAACAACAAAATATTATTATTATTAATAATAATAATAATAATAATAATAATAATAATAATTATTATTATTATTATTATTATTACTTATATAGTGTTTTAAAACCTGGAAGGCAACATGGTGAAGTGGTTTAAATAATATTAAATATGGTTTAAAAAGAAAAAAATTTTACAATTCATATGAATAGAAGAGAACTGAATAATGGACGGTAATATAAATGTCAAATAAATACTAGCAATGCAAATAAAACAATAGAAGATGTGTAATAGTGAGTTTCTATTTTTTCTGAATTTAACCTAAAAGTTATAGACAACAAGTTATGATCTAAAACACCTTCTTCCTCCACATTCATTAATTATGAAATAATTATAAGTGAAACATAATAAAGTTATTTTCTTCCCCCCACATTTTAACTGGAATTCAGCTCAGACTATACCCTTTCTTGATGTTTTCTTTTTTTTTTTTTTTTTTTTAGATTTGACACCCATTTTGTTGCAGGAAATAATTTATTATTTAAAATGCATCCTAAATGAAGCTGGCAGGTACTTCAGGGCTCAATATTGAGGAGAGACACGATATCACATATGAAGTCGGGGGTCGCTGATTTGCTGAAATGCATTTGGGATGCAGAACCAACAAAGTATTTCAGCAGACCGAATCAAGCACTAAAAAAATACTGTAGCAGAAACGAACAATGGGCCTCATAAAAAATAAATAAAAAATGAAAATTAATCATTAAATTATGACAAACGAAATGCCGGCCTATAAACAGAGGAATGCCGGTCTGTCCGAGCAGAGCCTTAAGTGATTATCAAATGACTGATTTTGGAATGAAATGAGGATTTAGAGCCTTCTTCTTCTTCTTCTTATTATTATTATTAAATAGATTTATTCAATAAATCTATTTAATAATAATAATAATTATTATTATTATATTCTATAATTATATAATATAATAATAATAATAATAATAATAATAATTATATAATATTATAATAAAATTATTATAATATTCAATAAATCTATTTAATAGAAGCATAGAATCAAGTCAAGAAACTTCCACTTCTGTCTTTCAGCCTTAACCTGATTGTTCATTTCATGCCACCAACTGTCTGTGGACTTTTATGGAGTTTTGTGGGCGTCACGACAGCTGTCAGGAACATGCTTTGCACGTTACAGGTGACCAACATACATACAGGAGTCTACACAAAGTCATCCATCCATCTTCTATACCGCTTATCCTTTTCAGGGTCGTGGGGAAACTTGGAGCCTATCCCAGGGAGCATGGGGGTGCCAATCCATCGCAGGGCACACAATCACATACACATTCACACACTACAGACACTTTGGACACGCCAATCAGCCTACCATGCATGTCTTTGGACTGGGGGAGGAAACCGGAGTACCCGGAGGAAACCCCCGCAGCACGGGGAGAACAATGCAAACTCCGCACACACAGGGCCACGGTGGGAATCGAACCCCCAACCCTGGAGGTGTGAGGCGAACGTGCTAACCACTAAGCCACTGTGTACCCTATACAAAATCATTTTATACAAAAATATAAATGACCCCACTAAAAGATTAAAAAATTATGCCCAATGTACGAAGAAAAAAAAAACCTGGTCATAGTACGTTATTTTTTTACTCTGGTCAGAGTCAGGGTGTTTAAAAGACTAATTTGTTTTTATTTTGGGAAACAGAACCAAGCTAGGTTTGTTAGAAAATATCTGAGCCAGGACCATAACAAATAGAAGATAACAGAGAACTGCAAGATAACCTACAACTGCAGGAGTGAGTTAGCAGTTTGGTATATGGGAGTGGAAGCTTGAGTGGAATTCAAAACAGTCACATGCACACCTCTAATTCAGAGTCCGCACTAATCAAAAGTCATATTGTCTCATTTATAGCCATAAACTAATTAGACCAGCACAGTCTAATAAAACATGTTTCAAGGATAATGGATTCTGGCAGAAGGTACATGTTGCTCAGTCTTCAAGATATTAAATATAAAAAAATTGTTTGACATCCTGGAGTGAGCTATTTCAGCGGGTGTAGACAATCTGGTCCCAGCGATTTGAAAACAGAGAAACGTTTCTTTCGTCAGCAATAGGGCTGATTTCATGGAGTTTGTTCATGGTGCACTGGTCCCACTCAGTTTGCCATCTATTGTTAATATATGAGTTTATTATGGGTTTTAGGTCAGTGGGAGATATTGGATACATCTTGAAATACGCTGATAGTGCCTTTTTTGCAGCAGTGTCTGCTTCTTCATTTCCAGGGATTCCACAGTGTCCTGGTACCCAGCAGAAATAGATATTAAAATTTTTGGCCTCCAGCTAAAGCAATTTGCAAAGAATCTTTATAAGCATTGGGTGATCATTTTCTTAGGGATGACATCGCTTGAAGACATGATTCTGAATCTGTAATTATCAGAAAGTTTTTCTGTTGCATAATCTTTATGAAATCCAGTGCTAAGATGATAGTGTTTGCCTCTGCTGTAAAAACTGAGCTGTGGTTGGGGATGGATATTCCCTTTTTTGTGGTTGATCACGAATGAAGATGATACAGGGTCTTCAGATTTTGATCCATCTGTATATGTTGGAGTATGTGATGGATATATTTCTCTAATGTAGAGGAGGAGTTGTTGAAAGTCACTTGGGTGGGTTTCAGATTTTTTGATTCTTGTTAGGTCTAAACTAATTTTTGTTTTTTTAAAGGTCCAGGGGGAGGGATTATACAGAAGTGTATCTGTTCCAGAATGCTCAGATCTACTTTAAGATTTCCTCATTCATAATTCGCTTTGGATAAAAGCATCTGCTAAACGAATAAATGTAAAAAGTAAATGAGATCTTGTAAATATGGTTTTATCCGCAGTCCAAATGGTCGGATATGTCTTGGTTTTTGTTTGTAAAGGCTAGGCAAGGCTAGTTTGAGGTATCTGTTCTCCAGAGAAAGTTTGGTTGTTTCTACATACAAACTTTGAGTAGGTGATGTTCTAAAGGCCCCTAATGCCAGTCGTATGCCTTGATGATGTACTGTGTCCAAGAGTTGGATATATGATTTCCTGGCTGATCCATACACTATCCATACATTCATCCAGGCATGATCGAATTAGTGTTCTGTAGAGATTTAAAAGAACTGAACTTTCTGCACCCCATTTTGTTTTAGCTAAAACCTTTATGTTCATGAAGTTCATGGCTTTAAGACATTCATCTTTTACAAATCATTATGTGAGGGATAAAACTGTCGAGAGTTAATCCAAGGAATTTAGTTTCCTTAACCACTCTGATGGAGAGGGCGTAGCTGGCAAAAATGCATACAAACAGTTTTGGTCAAAAACCATTTGATACTGACCAGGACTGCATTCTGTTAATTGCCAGCTGGATTTTCTGTTCAATGTTATTCATGTATTTGCCTCTGTAGCAAATGCCAATGTCATCCACATAAAGACTGCAATGGATATACGGCCCAATGGCTTTTGAGATGCCGTTGATTTTGATACTAAAATGTGTAACTGATAAGATGCTTCTTTGTGGTACTCCTAGCTCTTGTTTATGCGGGTCAGACGGGGTATTTCCTACTCTTTAAAATGTATGTTTGATTTAAAAAAATTAGCAATAAAAATGGGTAAGTGTCCTCTAAAACCATATTGATATAAATCCTTTAAAATACCGAACTTCCAAGTGATGTCATAAGCTTTTTCCAAGTCAAAAAAGACAGCCACTGCACGTTCTTTTCAGATGAAAGCATCTCGTACATAGCTTTCAAGGCTGATGTTGTGATCGACAGTAATTCTTCCTTTTTCTGAAGCCACATTGAACTTTACTTAAGGGATGTTGCAATTCCAGGATCCATACTAGATGTTCATTAACCATTCTCTCCATGGTTTTCATAAACAAAGTGTCAGGGCTATTGGGCAGTAGTTGTTGGGGTCGATATAATCTTTTCCTGCTTTTGAGATGGGAATGATTATTGCTTCTTTCCAAGAGAGTGGAATATTCCCTGATATCCAAATTACTGTTAAAACATTTTAACTCTAAGACAGGATAATGTGAGGCAATTAAAAAAAAATGATCGTGGATATCATCTGGTCCTACTATTTTCCATTCTCACATTTAGCTGCAATCAAAATTATTCAACCCCCATTGCAAATCAGTTTTATTGTCAAAATTTACAGACTTCCAGCTGTTTGCAATGAACAAATCAAACAAAAGCAATTGAAATCGTTCAACACAACAAATACTTCAAGTGGTTTCACCAAATTCAACTGAAAATGCAACTTATAATGATTTCTCAAGTCTCAAAATTATTCAACCTCTTCATGGCAGTCATCTTTAGTATTTAGTAGAACACCCATTCGCTGCAATGACATGCTGCAAACGAGATGCATAGCTTCTGGCAGCGTTCCTGAGGAATCTTAGCCCATTCCCTAACCCAGTTCAGTAATATTCTTGGGTTTGGATGCTGCAACCACCTTATTCAAATCCCACCAGAGATTTTCTATGGGGTTCAAGTCAGTTGACCATGATGGCCCTGTAGAATCTTCCAGGACATCTTCTGCAATCAAGCCTTGATGGAATTTGAGGTATGCTTGGGATCATTGTCTTGTTGGAATGTCCAATGACACCCAAAGTTCAGCTTCCTCACAGACGGCATGATGTTTTCTCCTAAGATTTCCTGATACTTCAATGAATCCATCTTGCCTTCTACACGCTGAAGGTTTCCAGTGCCAGAGGATGCAAAGCAGTCCCAGAGCATCACCGAGCCACCACCATGCTTGACTGTGGACAGAGAGTTCTTTCTTCATTCTTCTTCCTCCAGACATACTGCTGATCCATCGTACTGAAAAGTTCCAGTTTTGTTTCATCGCCCCACAGAACAGAATCCCAAAACTTCTGTGGCTTATTTATATGATATTGAGCCGACTTTTCTTGTGCTTTTGGGTCAGTAGTGGTGAACGTCTTGGAGTTCTGGCATGGAAACCTTCTGCGTTTAGTACACTGCTCACTGAAATCTCAATGCCTGTTGCCACCAAGTCTTGCTGCAGGTCTTTTGCAGTCACTCAAGGGTTTTCACAACCTGCCTTCTCAGAAATCTGGTTGTAGTCGTTAATAGCTTCATTTTTCTGCCCCGTACAGGTATTTCATATATTTTCTACACCTAGACAGTTCATGTATTTCATGTGTTCCAGCTCAAGCACACCTGGTGCAACTAATGAAGCCCTTGATCAGTTGCATCAGGTGTGCTTGAGACAACACCTGTTTTGCATATTTGTGCTGTTGTGAGGGATTCTATTCAGGGGGTTGAATAATTTTAGACTGGAGAAGTTGCATTTTCAGTTGAATTTTGGGAAACCACTTGAAGCAATCATTGTGTTGAACTATTTCAGTTGCTTTTGTTTGTGTTGTTCATTGCAAACAGTCTGCAAATTTTGACAATAAACCTGATTTGTAACGGGGTTGAATAATTTTGATTGCACCTGTGGGAAAATAGTAATATTTCCCCTGATTTATCTTTTTGGGGATGAACTTCTACTCCAACTATCCCTTTCTTTCATTTCGACATCTTTGGTTTGTTTTGTCTTTGCTATTTCATCTTTTTTTTTTAACTTGATCTTCTTGTATTTCTATTTGAAGTTTGGTTTTCTGTTCTGATTAGACTGAGAATTGATTTCAATAGATTCACTTTGGGTTCCTGTATTCTTGGTCTTTGGGAGAGATTTATTGCCGTTAACATTTTGAGGTTTATCTTTGTGCATCTAGGTGAAGTCTGTCTGGCATTCCATGGACTTCACAGATTTCGTGACAACAGAGGCCTATGTTTTATTCAGTGTAGAAGGATGGACAGCGTCTACCATTCTCCTTACCTCGGGGTAACTGATTTTCTTTGTGCATCTGATTCTCTGTATTTCCTTCTCCTTACTCCATGTAGGACATTGTTTTTATGCAGCCGAATGGTCTCCTGTACAATTACAGCATTTGGGTGGCTTTTGGCAGCTGTCCATGTTGTGGTCTTTTTCACCACACTTGCAACAGATGCTTTTATTTTTGCAACTATTTGACCCATGTCCATATTTCTGACAGTTAAAACATCACAGTGGGTTGGGCACAAATAATTCCACTGTGACTTTCTGACTTTCTGTGTGATCTGAACTGAATTCTTTCTGGGGGAAGGGCTTATTAAAAGTGATTATGTAGTACCAGTTTTGATTACTCAGTCCTCTCTTTTGATTATTATCCTTTTCACATTTACTACTCCTTGGGGTTTAAGCTCACAGGTAATTTCATCTTCATCTACGTCATTGAATTCTTTAGCGTGGATCCTTTGCTGTAGCTTAATGTTGGATGACGTGATGTCACGATTAGTGACGATTAGTGTGGCTTATAGTAAATTCATTCCACTAGAATTTGTCCAGATCATAACTTTTTCACTTCTTTCACTGTTCCTGCTATTCCGGTGATACCCTTATGTATAGTAAATGGAGATAGTTTAGTGATTGGCATATCTGATAATACTGCTTTGTGAATTATAAACCTTGTCTACTCTTCACTATTTGGCATGAATAAACATTTATTCTCTAAGATGAAGTCTGTATCCAAGTGTTTGAAAGTGTGTTTTGAAGCCATAATTTAAGTTTTTTGTTTCATCATCCTTATTCTCCACCCACCTTGGAGCCCAAATAGACAGGGATGCACAGTGCCGTGGAATTCCAGCAGATTATGCATCAGGGCAATAAGAATGATATACTTGAGCAGGTAAAGCAGATTATAACCCACTCTATCCATTCGATTGACCCTTAGCCAACGCTTACTGGGAATTCTTGAAATTTAGCAATTGTTAAGCTATCACAGAACTCTAAGAGCATGTCTTGGCCAGCCGACTGATTGGACTGAGCCATTCCAACCTCCCATCTAGGTGAAGTATGAGCCAAAGTACAGTGTTGAAACAGTGGCAGCCGCAACAAACCATATTTCTCTTCCTCCACCAACACAGATAACAACTTATGGCAAACAAGTCGCCCCTTTTATCGCTCTTTGAGAATAGTATTGGGATACGGAGGATCTATTTTCCTCTGGATCCTTACAGAGAGATGAAGGATGGTATAAGCACATCTAAGTGGAAAAAGTGTCTACAAAAGGTATAATCAAGAAAATTGTAATCCTAGTAAGGGGGACTCAAGGGTTATTCTCTCTTGCCCAAGGAGAAGACCCTAGCATTACAGAGGGAAGGAGCATACCACTGTTCCTCTCATGAGCTGGTACCAAGAAGATGGGTCCCGTGCTATAAGATGGATCTCATGAGAGAGAGAGAGAGAGAGAGAGAGAGAGAGAGAGAGAGAGAGAGAGAGAGAGAAAGCTCATTCACCCTTCACCTGAGCTTTTACCCCCAAGGCCAGCAGCAGGCAGGCTTAGCTACATGAGGTTTAATAGGGGATCCTCTGGACTGCTGCTGAGCAAAGTGCATCACACCACACCACGTAAGTGATGCGTCACACCACTGCTGGGCTTTCCCATCCATCTTGGCCAGCTTTAAAGGTCATTTCACCTTCATGTACCCTTCACATGGCTAACAGATCATTGTAAGTCTTCTATGATGTACTGTAGTGACTTGTACTTGTAGTGACTTGTGACTTATACTGATTGCACATATCAGGAGTATGGATCTGAAGAATCTTGTTTACGATACCTGTGAGAAACTGAGGCAGATAAAGGCAAGCTAAAATGATATAAATGGAGCCAGGGGGTCTGCAATAGATCTGAAGTTTATCAGCTCAGAGAATGGATGATTTCAGAATGATCCAAGAGAGGTGTTTATCTTAGCCTGCATACTGTTGACATTTTGCTGACTTTTGATCCCACTGTAACTGACCATGTGGAAAACAAAGAGGTTCCATTTATATGGGCAAGGTCTTCATATTGACTTCCACTAGCTGACCTTTAGTCACTGTTGAATGATTTTCAGGTAGCGAGAGTGACTTGATGTTGCACGGATTATCTCATCTCTGCAGTGACGTGTTTGTGACTTGGTTCCCTTCGCTTAAGCTCACGTGTCAAGCTGTTAAGTCTCTGACAAAAAGCGTCTTGAGTTAAAAGTTAAAACACATTATGGTAAACCCCCCCACCATCCTCTGCTTCAGTGGTCCACAAGAGAACAAACATCTCTGTTGTCACCTGTACTACCTACATCTGCAGTTTTATTCTATAGTTGCTGCTTGTGCTTTGTAAGTGTGTGTTTGGTTTTGGGGTGTGTGTGTATGTGTGCGTTTTGGGTGGGGGAGATGTTAATGCCACATCACTCCTCCAGCTTGTCCTGGTTTAACAACAGATGGTCTTGAACATAGACCCTGGGTAAATGCTACACACTGACACACACACCCACACAACAACAAGATAAAAGGGTACCACACTATTTCTGTTATTTGTACAAAAAAGCTAAAATGAGGGGCTACAGATGGCAAGTTAGACGATGGCAGCCAAGCATTTATCTGAGCAGTAAATGAAGTACGTCAAGTAATGTTTTGCAATTCTACATCAAATCTAAGTCTTCAGTCATGTACTTAATAATCAGATAGTTTGCTCTAGGTGTTTTATTGCACCTAAAACACTGCAATATTATTTTTAGGGAAAGCACATTGTACATGGTACAGGGTGCTTGCATGTATTAAAAGTATACTTGCAAACTAAACTAACCACATTTCTTGGTGTGTTTAACGTGTCTTATAAAGTTACTAGAGATGCACAGATGTGCAATTTTAAATAATAATAAAGGCAATTTTTCACGCTATCAGCCGATAGTTTAAAAACATCCGATGATCAGGGGCGATTATATCCTGTCAATCAAAAGAGGGCAGGAAAACACAACGATTTCATGCTGTGTGTAAAGATGTCTCTTGTACGGAACGTCGACAAAACTGTAGTTTGTAAACTCTGTAAGCTCGGCAAGTTTCGGCGTCGAGTCTATTTTTATATATATTTTTTACCGCGCTCCTCGAGCTGAATTAAAGCACCAGTACACCGTTGAAAGATTTAAATGAAGATGAGTTGACAAAAAAGTATATATATTGCACAGAAAATTATATTTATAGAGTAGTATATTTCATATCCAGTTAATGTTAATATACAAAAAAGCTTATATTATATATTACCAGTCTGATGTTCAGTGATGAAGTAGAAATGCTTTTGTTTTTGGAGAGTGAATGTGAGACTAACAGGAGGTTTTTTAGAATTCAGTCAATGTTAATATGAATTAATAACATTCAATAAGTTAATAATCTTACTTTAATCTTCAGAATTGAGTTCATGTGTTAATGTGAGTAATGTGTTTTGTGTTGATGAGACCAGTTACTGTGAAACAACTTGTTGAAATGGAGAGAATAAAGTTTTTATTTGCATTTCCTTCAGAATTGTGGAATTAATTTCATTTAAAAGAAGGTATAAAAGGCAGAACTATCGGTAACGGCCGATATCACTCTGGATAATCGGTATCGGTATCAGCTGAGAAATTTTGTATCGGTGCATCTCTAAAAGTTACTGAGGTTATTTTGTTGATGTCAGTTATTTTGATTCTGCATTTATTGCACATAGCACTCATATATCCTTAACATTCAAAAGTTTTGCAATCGAGTGTTATATTTGAAGCAGGGGCATTTCTAGGCTTACCTTACCCCCACCCCCAAAAAAAAAAAAAAAAAAAAACCATCAAGGACTTGTAGAGTACCAATTTGCTTGGCACAAACCGACAATATATGAGAAAAAGCTTGTGGACACCTGACCATCAAATGAGCTTTTTTCTGCTTTTTGAACATCAAATTCCAGATTTAGTCCCCCTCTGCTTTTATTATAACCTCCACTCTACGGGAAGGTTTACAGCAGATTTTGGAGCGTGGCTGTGGGGATTTGTGTTCATTCAACTACAAGAGCAGAGCATTACTAAGGTCAGGTACTGATGTCAGGCAAGGAGATCTGGGTGCAGTCGGTGTTCCAGTTCATCCCAAAGGTGTTCAGTGGGGTTGAGGTCAGGGCTCTGACCTCATCACTCCAGTTCTTCCACTCCAAACTTGTCAAACCATGTCTTCATGGAGCTCGCTTTGTGCACAGTGGCACTATCATGCTGGAACAGGTTTGGGCCTCTTAGTTCCAGTGAAGGGAAATTTTAATTCTTCGGCATACAAAGACAATCCAGGCAATTGTGTGCTTCCAACTTTGTGGCAAGAGTTTGGGGATGTTTGGGGGTGTCCACAAACCTTTGACCATATAGTGTATGAAGATATACAGATTTGCTTAAACAGGCCTATTCTGCCTATCCCAGACTCGGAACAGCCTATAATCTCTTATATTACAGCAGCTTAGCTCAAGTTGGGAAATCCAAACTAGTAGTCAATCGACTGCCCTATCTTGTTACCTAGCAACCGATGATGCACACAAAGCTGTTACATACAAACCGAACACCATATTTAAACCATGGTTAATCCAAAATGTTTCCGCATTATAAAGGATGTAAATGCAACTATTTTGAGTCATGTATAGAACACTATATACGGTGTACGGAGCATTTCAGATTCAGCCATAGCACCAGTACTGTTTTAAGCAAAACCACTTTATCGGTCTCTACAGTTAACCTCAACATAATATAGTGAGGTCATGAGATCGTAGCCTCCTAGAGCGAATAAAAAAAGTCTATTCACTCATGCATTATTCTAAAATTTAATTAAGTGCAATATTATCAATCATCGCCATACTTAGGGTTATGTGGCTACAATGCTCTAATTCCATTAATTTATCTGTGTCTAAATCATTTAGTTTATGGCCATGAAACAAATCTCAAGAAAGTTAACTCATAGCCTCAATATAATAAGTAATGGCCACACTTTCTATTAAAAGACATGCAAATATTTTTTGAAAAGGTTTTGGGTAACATGGCTGTAGTTTTACAAAAAATATATAAGTAGTGCAACCTTTCAGGCGCAAAAGGCAGGTGGCTGTGATTAACAAATTCTTTTGTGATTTATTCTTCCTGCTTGGGTACAGCCTAAAGGCTTGAAGCTCTATCTCCATCTAGTGGCACTATGGATTAGACCAGTGGTTTTCAAAGTGGGGGCCGCCAGGGGGCGCCCGGGGGGGCCTCAACAATTTGGTGTGCCCATCCCTCCCACTAGTATGTTTTCTTTCTCAGACAACCACACACACACACACACACACACACACACACAATCAATTCCTAATGTAATGTAATGTAAATATGTAAGATGTAATTATTAATTTAAAAAAGGGGGATATATTCAGAAGTCTGTATTTTTTATGTATTTCAAAGACATCTTGCAAAAGGGGGGCCTCAGTCAAATGTTAATGCCATTTGGGGGGCCTTGCCCTGGAAAAGTTTGGGAACCCCTGGATTAGACCTATGTCTTTCCAGCTCCAGAAATTATAGTACATGTTGGTGGGGGAAATCAACGCGTATGACAATAACATGGTTCAGTCTGTGGATGAGGCAACACACCCCATAACTTCTGTACACAGCTCAATGTTTAGTTGTAGCTAACCAACAAAGATGTATTTCTTAATATTCACATACATACACGCAAGAGAGAGAGCGCTTCAGTTAATGTTCACACCAAACAGCAAAATGGGGAAAAATGAGATTTCTGTGACTTTAACCAGGCTGAGTCTACAGTGAGCACAGATTCAAACATCACCTGGTCTTGTTACAATCTTAAACTGTCCAGTTTCAGTGAGCCCGTGCTAACTGTAGTCAAAGTTTTCTGTTCTTGACTGCAAAGAATGGAACACAATCTGGTCTTCTGTGGCTATAGCCCATTTTTCTGCTTTACTGCTCTCCACAGTTGTAAAGAGAAGTTAAGTGAGTTTCTGTAGGCTTCTTTTCAGCTCAAACCAATGTAGCTGTTCTCCTCTGACCTCTCTCATCATTGCTGCTCAGTGAATGATTTTCACACCATTTTGTGTAAACTCTAGAGACTGTTGTGTGTGAAAATCCCAGGAGATCAGCAGTTTCTGAAATGCTCAAACCAGCCCATCTGACACAAACAACCATGTCACAATTAAAGTCAATTAGTCATATTTTTCTCCCATTCTTAGGGTGACCATATTTTGGTTTTCCAAAAAGAGGACACCTTTTTTCCCCCCACATCACATAAATATATATAAATAAAATTGGTTTCAATCTGCCCATGTTTTACATTTTTCCTACATTCTTTTGAGTGCTCATGGAATAAAATAAAATATTAGATGTCGCAAGTGTACCTTCTACCATCATTTATACATTTGAATGACCATGTAATACGAAGCAGTGTGATAACATGAAATTAAAAATTAGCTTATATGGCCATTGGTATTGTTTCAACAGGAAACCTGTTATTTGCTGCTATTGTCAGGCAACTGTTTGATGCCGTACACAACAGCGCTAACCTTTGTGCACTCGATGAGAGAAGGCTAACGGTTGAGAGGCAAGAATTTGGTCAATAGTTGCTGCAAGCCTTTCATAATTGACCAATTGGTGTGTGAGAAGGTGGGAATTACAGAGAGGAGTTAATGCAAATATTCGCACACATGATGCAGAATTAGACCATAAGCACATCATAATGAAACTAAAGCCGAATCAAGTCCAGGAAAAAAGAGGACGTATGGTTACCCTACCCATTCTGATGTTTTTATGTGAACAATAACTGAAGCTTCTGACATGTTGCTGATGCCAAATGATTGGCTGATATTTGCATGATTAAGCAAGGGTATAGGAATTTCTATTAATATTATATAATCCAAAAAAATATCTTTGTTAAATATATGTGTACCACAATTACAGGCATGCCATGAATTCATTTGAGAAAAATATATGTGACGTATATTCCCACTATTATCTTACATTTGTTATTACACCTGGGTGACTAGGAACAAGAAATTGTTCAACCATAACTTCCTGTTTCACAGGGGTATAAATATGAGGTAACACATAGGCCAAATTCCCTTAGTCATTCATAACAATGGGAAAGACCAAGGAATATAGCTGTGATGTGCAGCAAAAGGTTGTTGAGCTTCACAAAATGAGAAGTGGCTATAAGAAAATAGCACAAGCATTGAAAATTCCCATTTCCACCATCAGGGAAATAATTAAGAAGTTCCAGTCAAATGGAAATGTTATGAATCAACCTGGACGTGGGTCTATGTTGTCTCGATGCTCTGTGAAGAGGATGGTTGAAGTTGAAGCCAAAAAATCTCCAAGGAGCTGGAGAATGGCAGAAGTTAGTTGCGCCTTGGGGTCAGAAAGTCTCCAAAACTACAATCTGAAGTCACCTACATCACCACAAGTAGTTTGGAAGGGTTTCAAGAAAAAAGCTTCTACTCTCATCCAAAAACAAACTCGAGCGTCTTCAGTTTGCCAGACAGTACTGCAACTTCAAATGGGATCGGGTTCTATGGTCAGATGAAACCGAAATAGAGCTTTTTGGCGATAAACACCAGAGGTGGTTTTGGCGCACACAGAGAGGTAGCCATATGGAAAAGCTCCTCATGCCCACGGTTAAATATGGTGGTGGCTCTTTAATGTTTTGTGTCTGTTTCTCTGCCAGAGGACCTGCACATTTTGTTAGGATACATGGCATCATGGACTCAATATCAACAGATATTAAATGAAAACCTGACTGCCTCTGCCAGAAAGATTAAAATGGGCCATGGTTGGATCTTCCAGCAGGACAATGATCCAAAACATGCATCAAAATCAACACAAAAATGGTTTACTGACCACAAAATCAAGATCCTGCCATGGCCATCTCAGTCCCCTGACTTGAAACCCATAGAAAACCTGTGGGGTGAACTGAAGAGGAGAGTCCACTAGCGTGGACCTTGAAATCTGAAGGATCCGGAGAGATCCTGTATGGAGGAACGGTCTCAGATCCCTCAACATGTATTCTCCAACCTCATTCAGGCATTATAGGAGAAGACTCAGAGCTGTTATCTTGGCAAAGGGAGGTAGTACAAAGTACTGACTGAAAGGGTAGCATTAATTGTTGAACACCTATATTTAACAAAGATTTTTTCGATAAACCTGTTTGTTTGCAATTGTTTGATATCCATGAGAGCAAACTATTTTTGTGTTTTTTTTTTTAACAAAAGATCAAAAGGTTAAACAATAAAGACAGCCTTCTTTGCTCATATTTACCAAGGCTGCCAATATTAGTGGAGGGCACTGTGTGTGTGTGTGTGTGTGTGTGTGTGTGTGTGTGTGTGTATATATATATATATATATATATATATATACACACACACACACACACACACATATATATATATATATATATATATATATATATATATATATATATACATATACATATATATACCAATTAAGTTTAATATTTAACAGTTAAAAAGATTATTTAGCAGAAATTAACCTAAGTGTGTTAAGTAGGAATAGAAAATATCCTGACCTTTTCCAGATATTACTTCACTTTCAATGCGCCATCTGAATCCAAACTACAAGGTGGAAACATAAAAATTATCATCAACTTCTCCTGAAGCAGTGATTCAGACAGTGCATCAGTGACAGGCGACACACCTTGTTTTCTTTGTATCTGCTGAGGTCAGCAATACAGTACTCCTTGAAGAGCTTGTCATAGTACTTCTTTGCAAGCTCTTTCTCCCTGAAAAAAAAAGTTTGTTCGTGTGTGAGACCAAAGTAGACAATTTAACTATGAATACACTGGGTTTTCGAATGTAGGTGAAACTTTACCACGTCATATCTTCCTCATCCTCGTCTCTCCAGAGGAAGCGATGATTTTCTCTCACCACGTCGAGATCCGTCTTGTCTTTTGCCCTGCATACAGAGCGCATCAAAATGAACAAGTTACACAACATGACGGATGTGTATTACAATATATGATAGACATTGTATGAAAAAATACATTTAAATAGGGGTGGGTGATATGACAAAAATATCATATGAGGATTCTCGATACATGTCACAAGATATATAGGTTTGCTAAGGAACGTCCAGCAAAACAATAGACTAGCTTTAAAAAAAATTGCTTGATGATACTTTAACTTTGTGTGTACAAAAACAAATGAATACTGAAAAGTAGGGAAAATTAATTTGTGAAATGTTATTTTTTTAATTCAGTTTTATGAGATTCCAATGAATCAGAAAAGCAACATATTGTGACATAATTTACCACAATATCGAGATTATATGGTCATCTCCCAGCCCTATAGTTAAATAGAAGTAACTTTGAGCAATATGGAACCACGCCTCCTTCACTAAGACTGACAAGCAGAGAGGGCAAGTTCCCTACATGACGACGAACACACACAGAGCTCATGAATCCATTTTTGAAACTGACAGACACCAGGAAGAGAACAAATTTGTTTATATTTTGGTGTAATGCTTGTAAAATAACAGTACACGAGTAATAAAGAGACAAGCTTGTGATATAGAGATGCCCAGATTGCTTCATTATACCCCGTTCTGAATCAGCACAATTGTATGATTCGAATCCTTCTATCTTTACATTCCCCACTTGATGGATGGAGAGGAGTGTCTCATACTCACGTGGATCTTTTTAAGTCCTCCAGCTTTCCTCCATAGTACAGTATGTAGTCGCTGACAAACTTCTTATGCCTGTCAAACTTTAAGACAGCATCAAGGATCAACAGCTCTTGGAGAAGCACTGTAAGTGATAACTACAGAGCTATAGTGGGTTACATTTATAATGCATCGTAGACTCTGAACACTGATCTGTGATCAGCACGATCTTGTTCTGTAAGAACAACCAATGAGGACGTAAAAGGAAAAACTCATCAATCAAACTACATTAACAAATATATAAAGTGATAATCATCAATAAGTTGTTTGTAAACCCAAGGTTGCTTAATGAAATACTGAACACCAAGTGTTTATAATCATAAACAAGATAATAAGTGTAAGTCATGACATATTTGGCTATAAAATGCAAAAATATTCAATCAAAAGTCATCAGTGTTGGCTCAAAGGATACAGCATTCATTGATATGAGATGGTGGCGACGATTTCTGGCCTCTTCCCTGTAGCACAACATAAAGCAGCATTAATACACAGCTATAGACCAACACTTCACACCTTGTATTATTCTCCTTTACCTGTCCCATTCATCCGCAGCCACATTTCTGTGAGCGACCTTGGCGCGCTTCCCTCTCTGGAACGGCTTCTGCAACAGCTCATCTTCACGTGCCCTGTTGACGAGGTGAAATTACACCGCCTTACAATCCATAACTCATCTTCACTGAACAATCATAATCATTAGCTTAATCAGTTTGTCTTTAGTGGCCGATCCAAGAATACAGTCCACTCCGAAACTATTGGAAATAAAGAGATGAGCCACAAAAGTTCTGAAACCAAGATTAAACTCTACCAAAGTGATGAAGAGGCCAAAGTATGGAGAAAGAAAGGTTCTGCTCATGATCCAAAACATACAAGCTCATCTGTGAAACATGATGGAGATATCATGGTGTCATGGCTTGAGCTTGCATGGCTGCTTCTGGAACAGGCTCACTAATCTTTATTGATGATGTAACATCAATTAAGTGAATTCAGATGTTTACAGGAACATGTTGTCTGCCAATTTGCAGAGAAATGCATCCAAATTACATGGGAGGAACTTTATCATGCAGGAAGAAAATGATCCAAAACACACTGCCAACTCAACAAAAAGTGGAAGGTTTTAGACTGGCCAATCAATCACCAGACCTTAACCCAGTTAAGCAGCATTTCACCTCTTGAAGAGGAGACTGAAGGGGAAAACCCCCCAAACAAACAACTAAAAGAGGCTGCGGTAAAAGCCTGGAAAAGCATCACCAAAAGAAAAAAAAACAACAACCTGGTGATGTCAATGAGTTGCAGGCTTGATACAGTTATTGCAAGCAAGGGATATGCAAACAAATATTGTGTTATTTACTTTCATTTACGTCAAGACTGTTCTTATACTTTTGTTCACCTAAAAATTTTATCAGTGGTCTGACACAAAAGGTTCTATATTTTATGTTGTTTAACACATCTACATGCAAATACCTGGAAATAAAAGCTGAAATCCTCTCAAAACTCTCGTCTTTTTTTTTTTTTTATCTCAAACTCAAATGTCTTTGGTGTTTAGCATGAAAAAATGAACTGGCCTTGATGTTCCAATAGTTTTGGAGGGGACTGTATATAGTTTTGGAGTCACTATAACCAGTGCTGGAGGTCAAGACACCTAAGGTATTTGTTTCTTACTCTCTTTTGACCAGTCACCAGTCTCCACCTACACACCTGAGAAAAGTAATTGTGACTGAGATAAAGAACTCATTAAAGCTGTTGATACTTTAAAAGAGATAAAGACCCATTTTTGACATTGTGTTGACTAACAAGGTTCAGATGGAAGAAAGTGTCAATTTAGAATATTTTACTATATATATATATATATATATATATATATATATATATATATATATATATATATATATATATACATACACACACACACACACTCAGCAAAAAAAGAAACATCCTTTTTTTCAGGAGACTGTATTTTAAAGATAATTGTGTAAAATCCAAATAACGATTACAGATATTTAATGGAAAGGGTTTAAACAAAGTTTTTCATGCTTGTTCAATGAACCATAAACAATTATTGTACATGCACCTGTGGAACATTCCTTAAGACACTAATAGTTTACAGACGTAAGCAATTAAGATCACAGTTACAATAACTTATGACCCTAAAGAGACCCTTTCTACTGACTCTGAAAAACACCAGAAGAAGGAATTCTAAGGTTCCTGCTCACCTTTGTGAACATGCCATAGGCCTGCTGCAGGGAGGAATGAGGACTGCAGATGTGGCCAAAGCAATAAACTACAATGTATGTAATGTAAGACGCGTAAGATAGTGCTACAGGGAGACAGGAAGGACAGCTGATCCTCCTTGCAGTGGAAAATTACGTGTAATGCTAAGAAATTTGTTGGAAATAAAAGCAGTTGAATGTGAGAGGAGCTTTCTTTTTTTGCTGAGTATATATATATATATATATATATATATATATAAATAAATATTTGCCCCATCCTGATTTCTTCTGTTTTTGTGTACATCTAATACTAAATTGTTTTAGATCTTCAAACGAAATACAACATAAAACAAAGGCAACCTGAGTAAACATACAATACAGTTTTTATTTATCTATTTTTTTTTTTTTAAATTAACAAAAAAAAAGTTATCCAACAACTATCACCAATGTGAAAAACTAATTGCCCCCTTAAACTTAAAATCTGGTTGTGCCACCTTTAGGAGCAATAACTGCAACAAAATGGTTCTGATAACTGGAGATCAGTCTTTCTCTTACTTCTAGGACAAGGATTTACTCTTCTTCTTTGGATCATTGTCTTGCTGCATAATACAGTTGCGCTTGAGTTTCATCTTACAAACTGAAGACCGGACATTCTCCTTTAGGATTTTCTGGTAGAGAGTAGAATTCATGTTTCCCTCAATTATTGCAAGTTGCCCAGGCCCTGAAGCAGCAAAGCATCCCCACACCATCACACTTCCACCACCATGCTTGATAGGTGTGATGTTCTTTTTGTGGAATTCTATGTGTGGTTTACTCCAGAGGTAACAGGACTCCTGTCTTCCAAACAGTTCCACTTTCGACTCATCAGTCCACAGAACATTCTCCCAAAAGGTTTGAGGATCATCAAGGTATGTTTTGGCAAAATTCAGATGGGTCTTGATGTTCTTCTGGGTTAGAAGTGGTTTTCACTTCGCCACTCTTCCATGGATGCCATTTTTGCCCAGTGTCTTTCATGAACAGTGACCTTTATTGATGCAGGAGAGGCCTGTAGGTCCTTTGGTGTTGTCCTTGGCCCTTTTGTGACTTCCTGGATGAGTAGTTGCTGTGCTCTTAGGGGAATTTTGGAAGGTCGGCCACTTCTGGGAAGGTTCACTACTGTGCTGAGTTTTTTTCCATTTGGAGATAAAGGCTCTCACTGTGGTTCTTTGGAGTCCCAGAGCCTTTGAAATAGCTTTGTAACCCTTCCCAGACTGATGTGTTTCAAGCACCTTCTTCCTCATCATTTCTGGAATTTCTTTCAATTTTGGCAGAGTGTGTTACTGGGTAAGACCTTTTAACCAACTTCATGTTGTTGAAAAAGTTCTATTTAAGTGTAGATTTGATTGAACAGGGTTTGCAGTAATCAGGCCCGGTTGTGTCTATTCCAGCTCAACCCCATTATGAATGCAGTTTCATAGATTAAGGGAATTAATAACTATGGGAGCAAATACATTTTCACACAGGCCCAGCTGGTATTGGATAACTTTTTTGCTTCAACAACTAACATTATCATTTATCAGCTTGGTTTAATTTCTGAAACAATTTAGTTTGAGATATACACAAAAACAGAAGAAATCAGGATGGGGCAAAACTTTTTACAGCACTGTATGTATGTGTGAGAAATACTATAGATGTTTAAAAATATTATTGTCCAACATGCAAACAGAAAAAAAAAACACCTCACCTCTTCCCTCCATGTTGTGATGAGCCTCCTCCACCTTCATCATCACTGAAATCCGAGTCATAACCACCACCTCCGTGCACCTACAGTATATAGTAATACCATTTAAACACATCCTAACTGGTAGAAAAGCAATGCTACAAGATGTTTCTCTCCTCTACTAGAATCCATGAATCATCCCTGGATGTGCAAATGATTGGGATTAGAAGAATTGTCTTGTCATCTTTCATTTATGGGACATGCATCATCAGCAGAAAGAGTCAAGGAGTTACAGATAATGCCAAAGAGCTGAAATGCTTTGTCATCTTTACAGGAAGTGAATGTCTGCTCCACTTCAGCAAAATGCCGTACATCTGATCCTGATCATCTGAGACTGTACACACAGAATCTGCGTAAGGTGAAGGGCAATCAATTCCCTCTCTCTGAGTCATTTACAATGTAATGGAATAACGACTGACAACTACACATCGAACATATGACTCACAAATGACAACAATGTACACTTGTATACAGGCATACAGCTCATGGGTCCTCGATTTGATCCTGAGCTTCGTCTACTGTCATGTGTTCATGTGGGGTTCCTTCCACCTCCCAAAACCATGCCTTTAGATTGACTGCCTATTCTAAATCTCCCTTAGGTGTGAACGATTGTGTGCATGGTGTGTCTGGATTGTCATCCCATAAAGGGTGCATCATTACACCTCGCACAAAGTGTTCCCAGGATAGACTACATATCCACCGCTAGTCTGACCAAGATTAAGTGGTTACTGAAGATGAACGAATGAATGAATGGCAATGTTGTGTGCGACTTTTCAAGGCATACGGTGTGTCTATGCAATAACCTGACATGAGGATACCCATAATGCATGTCAATCAGTGGTTAAATATGGACATACAGTTGAGTTCATAAGTTTGCAGAACACCCCTTGCAGAATCTACAAAATGTTAATAATGAAAAAAATAATGATAAGAGTGAGCAATAAAATAGCACGTAGTTTTTTTTATTTAGTACTGTCCCGAATAAGCTATTTCACATTACAGGTGTTTACACATAGTCCACAAGATGCGATAATAACTGAATTTACACAAATGAACCAGTTCAAAGGTTTACACACGCTTGATTCTTAATACTTTGTCGTTACCTGGATGATCAACGACTATTTTTAT
Organism: Ictalurus furcatus; assembly: GCF_023375685.1. Lineage (NCBI taxonomy): Eukaryota > Metazoa > Chordata > Actinopteri > Siluriformes > Ictaluridae > Ictalurus > Ictalurus furcatus. The sequence goes on from NC_071267.1 coordinate 6,830,990, forward strand.
GTTTTGTGAGAGTTGTTCATGAGTCCCTTGTTTGTCCTGAGCAGTTAAACCACCCACTGTTCTTCAGAAAAATACTCCAGGTCCTGCACATTCTTTACTTTTCCAGCATCTTCTGCATATTTCACCCCTTTCTAACAGCGGATATATGATGAGGAGATCCATCTTTTCACACTGAGGACAACTGAGGGACTCGTACACGACTATTACAAAAGGTGCAAACGTTCACTGATACTCAAGAAGGCAACACTCTACATTAAGAGCCAGGATTTTTGATGACCACTGTTTTATATATATATATATATATATATATATATATATATATATATATATACATATATACATACATACATACATACATATTATATTGTATTGTATATATACATATACATACACATTTTGCAGATTCTACAAACGAATGTAAACTTATGACCTCAAGTGTACGTCTGAATCAATGGTATACATTTCGTTTCAATGCGGTATTTGTTAGCTAGCTTTCATACTTGATTGGCGAGGATTAAATGGACTCCCTGTAAGATATCCACGGTTCTCTATCTCGGGTACATAAGTCAATATTATAAAATTCCAAGCACTACACACGTGTCTATAAGAGTAAAGACGAATTTGGGAATCATCACAAGAAACACAAAAACACTAAGAAACACAAATCTATTTACAGCAAACAGTTCTGAGATTATCGCTTTAACTCATTTATTAATAACCACCTTGACGAGGTTGAGTCCACTCTGATCCATGCCTCACATCTGTGTTTACGCGCCAGCGGTAGTAGCGGTTTGTTCGAGGCGCGCAGTGATGACGTATGAAAAAAAAACCAAAAAAAAAAAAAACAGCAGCTCTCCATCCGCCTTTATGTAGATTATTAGTGAATATTTGATTCTCGCATGTGCTGCATTTCCTTAAACACATATACTACACATAAAAATTATTATTCTACTCATAATTATGAATAGCATATCTATGGTTTGATATACAAACGGAAATGCTAAATTGTCTTTGTGAAAGATGTGAAGAAAAGGTCTCATGGCCGCATAGACTAGCCTTGTTTTCATCTCTAAATGAAAATATTCAGAGAGGAGAAGGAGGAGGAGGAGGACTGGATGCATTTTTTTGTCAGACCATAACAACCAGTCTCTTATTCTGTGAAATGTTCTAGATGAAGGAAACTGCAGAGAGGGACAGCGGGTCAAACACTGAAACAAAAACTTGACTGTTTTTAAATCTTTCTGGGAAAAGATGAAAAAAGACCCCAGTGATCGGAACAAAAAACTGAGTTTACCATAACTGCCAAATATTTACTGCGGGATAAATGGACCGATGAACAGAAATATTTAGGTTCCTGTGACCCTGCTGAAAAACCCAGCTTACACCGACCAGCTACCAGCTGCCAAAACACAGGCCGGGCTGATCACAGTGGTAGAGCATCTATGCCAGCTGGTAGAAACGGAACAAAAATTCTGAATTACCACTCATAGACAAGTTACTTTTTAGAGAATAACACAACAGGAAAGACATTAAAAAATCTCATGAATAAGATAGCTGGGAAATAACTTACCAACTAGTAAACATGGTCTACCAGTTTACTCAGCTCAGCCTGTGTTTTGACAGCTAGTACCTGCTCAGAACATGCTGGATTTTCCCCCATGTTATTATAACATATTAGACATATTGTTCTATTTAATGTTATATTCTGGGGTGGAGTTAGCACTAGGCAAAGGTAGGCAACTGCTTTGGGCCCCAAGAAGCAATGACCACCACCAAAAAATGCAAAAGATTTGTCTTTTAACTTGGTAAATTACGCTAAATAATGTGTGCTGTAAATTTTAATATATATTCCAATACTTTGCCTTTGAAATCACTAAATCTGCCTCTGCTTACATTTATTCTGGTATAATAATCTATAAACCTACATCTGTCCCAGTTATTCCAGCCTCAACTAATGACATTGAGCTGAAAGTGATTCATCTTAAATAAATAGGCCATAATCAAGCAATCACATTCTTTCCTAATGAGTTCCTCAAAAATAATTCCACCATATTTTAATCCTTTGAAACCGTTGCACTATGCAATAATGTAATAATTGTCATCATGTTTTGTTATGTAACATTTATTTGAACATTTATTGGGCTGTTTTGTGCAACATTTAGCTACAATAGGCTATGTATTCTACTGTACAGTAACATATTTGCGTATAGCTATCAGTTACATGCTTTATATGGGCTGTATACGTTTGTTTCATATTTACATTGTTTTGTGACAAGGTTGGTAAAAAGAAAATTACTCAGCCCTGCTTTTCACAACATCTATGATCAGTGCATTATTACAGTAGCCTATCATTATTGTTTACACTGGCATACAGTCAACATCAACGATTGTTAAATGGTTCATTACAATTGCTTGCACGACAATTCATCTAAAATGAATTGTAACAGGTCTAAAAGCTATACTACTGCTAGTACAACAACAACAACAACAACAACAACAACAACAACAGCATGATGAGCACACACAGCAAAAATCAGCAGTGTTGATTTAACACCCACAGTGTTGAATTTACACCTTACAGTATTTATATAAGTCCATCGGACTCAAATAAACACTCTGGGTGTTAATTCAACACTAGGGATTTTACTGTGTAAGTAGAGCAGTATATATATGATATATATGGTGAGTATATATATATATATATATATATATATATATATATATATATATATGTATATATATATGTATATATATATATATATATATATATATATATATATATATATATATATATATATAAGCCCCTTATTTATTTAGGATATTCTTGTATAATGTTTGACATAAAACACGAAATAATAAAGCTACAAAGCCCATCGCGTCCTTTTCTTGGGACTCAGGTGCGTGTTTTTGTCTCATGAATATTCTGATAAGCTTTAATTCCCAGGATGCGCTCGTGCGCAATCGCAAGAAGGGAGAGAGAGAGAGAGAGAGAGAGAGAGAGAAGACCATTGGATCAGACCCTGTACACATCTTTATGTATTGTAGGAGCGTCGCCTTGTTGGGGTGGCATGCTCTCTATACAAGGCTGGCACGAGGCTTTATAGGGATTTCTATCCAATAACGGTTCATTTGATTGACGCTATACTCATTGTGCTACATTCGATTGAGTGTGTTTGTTTTGAACTGGAAGTCTTGGTCTTGCATGTGCTTTTTTGCATGTGTTTATATTCGGGACGAGACGCTTGGGTGCCTTTCTGAGACCGAGGCGCATCCGTATAGTTGTGGGTTTGCTCCGGAGCAGCTCGTGCGCTGAGTGTGTCCGTGTCCCAGGCTCTGAAGTGAACCGGGTCAGAATGGGACACGGCGGCGGGACACTGGGCTTCACTGTGACGCTGCTCTGCGCCGCAGCGCTCTGTCTCTCGGCTGAGAGCCGCAGGGGGAATAAACAACCCCGCTGCCCCGAGGGATGCACGTGCACCAAAGATAACGCCTTGTGCGAAAACATCAGGACTGTTCCGAACACCTTCCCTCCGGACGTCGTCTCACTGTAAGATCCTCCTTCTGAGATTTTCCTGAATAAATATCGAAATATATAGCTATATATAAATGTGTGTGTGTGTGTGTGTGTGTGTGTGTGTGTGTTCATGCACTTTTCCATGTCTCGCCAACAGATCCTTCGTGAAGTCCGGCTTCAGTGAAATCGCCCCAGGAAGCTTCCTCCACACGCCGTCTCTTCAGCTGCTGTGAGATCTGTTATCCTGTTATCCAGTAGACTCGATCCCATCCCAAACCTCTGTGTTTATTCGCCTACTGCTGTTTTAATACTAGTCTAATACAGCAGCACGCAGGCTTGGGCGTCGCCATGGCAACGCAGTGGCTGCGTTCTATTTTGAAGCATGTCTGTGTTGTGTAGTGCGTAGGCTACCCTTTGTGTTCCTGTGTGTCTGTTCTTGATTACTGAGCTGAGCTTGGATCGCAGTGTTAGGCGTGTAGATGTCTGTAAACAAACACTGTCTGTTCCCCTTCAGCAGAACCCTGCAGAAATATTAAAGAGTCCATTAAGCTCCGTATCTAATTACTTAAAACGCTTAAATAGGGTTGCCAGATTGAAGAGTCCAATTAAATCAGGAGCTAGGCGATAGATAGGCGAGCCAGATTGCCATACGGGCAGAAGATTGTGGACACCTGAGTATCATACCCATTTGAACATCCCATTCCTGATTTAGTCCCCGACACACCTTTGCTGTTATAATAACTTCCACTCTTCTGGGGAGGCTTTCCACTAGATTTTGGAAGGTGGCTGTGAGGGTTTGTGACTGGGGGTCAGGCACTGGTGTTGGGAGAGGTGCATGCGGTGTTCCAGTTCATCCCAAAGGTGTGTAATGGGGTTGAGATCAGGGCTCTGTGCTCTGACCTCATTGTCATGCTGGAACAGGTTTGAGTCTCTTAGTTCCAGTGAGGGGAAATTGTAGCCTAATACTGTGGCATACAGAGACATTCGATCTAATTGTGTACTTCCAATTTTGTGATAACAGTTTGGAAAAGGCCCACATATGGGTGTGATGGTCAGGTGTCCAGAAAACTTTGGCCATATACTGTATATTAACTGTATCAACTGTTTGTCCCTGCTAAAAATCAGCTACACAGTTCCAAAACACAGGCCGAGCTTGTAAAGCTAATAGACCATCTATGGTGGTAAGTGAGAAGTTGGAGAAGGAAACATTTTCTGAACTACCACGACTAATGCAGCACCACCCTGCTGAAAACAACAACAACAACAACAAACAAACAATAGAAACATCACAGAAATTCTAATGATTTCCACTACAAATACCATTACAAACCATCAGCTAACCATTAAAACCATTACCATTATTGGTCCTTAATGGTATCCACTAGGCAAAAAAAAAAAGACTAGACATCCCACCAATAGAAGGCAGCAAATTATCATTACAGTTTCCATTAAAAACCAATACAATTCTCATTATAATCATTAAAACCATTGCAAATTCTATGAGGGTTTATATATATTACAAATATTAAAAAAAAAAAAAAAAATAACATAACAGTAAGGCAATTAGAAAATCTCTAGCATTTACAGATCAGTTGAGCCAAGTAATAATGAAGCTGGAAATAACTCATTTAAGATGGTCTACTAGTTTGACCAGCTCGATCTGTGTTTTGGTCAGACAGAGCTATATTCTCCACCAGTGTTTGTTTTTTTTGTTTTTGTTTTTTTGTTTTTTTGTTTGTTTGTTTTACTTTGTTTGTGCCATTTTATAACTGCTTTAGCGTTCCTGCAAACACACTAATCTATATGGGATAGACTGAACCACATTTGCATAGAAAATCCACAATTTCCTTCAGAAATGTTATGGCAGGAAAGTCTAGTTTCTCAGACTATTTATTCTGCCAATATGAATTACTTCTAACTCTGCCTAGAAACGTATAGACCATAAGAGCTAACACTTAATTATGGCTTAAAGTAGTCAGTGCCACCATTCTCCATTCTAAATTTTGTTTAATTATATAGCTCTACTACCCAAAGACATTTTTTGTGTATCCCAAATGTGATTAAAATACTTCTAGTAAAGAAACACTGCCCAATCTGGCAACACTGCAATGTGCTGTATAAATTATGCAGTGCAGCTGCTCTATTGGGATTGTCATCTAAATTTTATGGTTTGAAGTCAGTCAGTATTGCTAAAAAGTTTCCTGTTCAGTGCCTAGGACTATATGTCTTGCATAAATGAATGATCATTTATTTGATTTCTAGAAAAACCTTACAAATTATGACAGCAGGAACAATCGCACAGGCTATTCTAGTCAGAAGTGAAAGCCTTAAAATGTTTAATGTTTAAAATGTTTAAGGAAATTGTCCTAAATAATGTTGCTATTCATTCATGTGACATTACTTTTACCTTACATTTAGCATTCAAAAACACTGAGCAGACTACTATTACTTTACTTACTTTATTAGATTTCTATTACATTGTCTGTAACGCCTTTTACTTTTGGTCTCGAGTGTCATGATTATATCCAGATCCAGACATTGTCCAAATAAAAATGAACGAGTAGATGCATCCAAGACACATGTGCAACAGATTAAAATCTGTTTGTTCAAACCACTTCAGGAGGTGGTCTTAGACACATTTTACATACGTGCATATACATTTGATAACCTATATCACTAGCAATAGGTGATGTTTTCAAATGTCAGTAAGTAATGCCAGTGAGTGAAGATTTCATAACACATAACATAGACAGTCTCCCCAGGATTTAGCGATTTTCCATTGCAGAAATTAATGTAAAATCAAGCAAACTCAAAATAAATTCTAAATTACCGCAGATTTTCTGCAGATTTGGGCCAAGACGCATCACCCAGTGCAACCATGAACATGAGTACAGCTAAAAGGTCTCATTTACTGTACCTCACTAGTGAAAGACTGTGCACACAATTTCATGAAATTGCAATTTAACCAATTCAAGTAGTTTTCCGCAAAGAAAAAGCAAAAAAAAAAATCTTATTTTGAATAAAACCGCAGCAAAAACAAGCATTTTTGGCCACAACAATCACAAAAAAAACCTCTGTGAAATCCTGTAGGGACTGCATAGAGCACTGAAAGTTGTTAAAATGCATGTGGTTAAATTATTATCAGGATACAATCTAGAAAGAAGCAGCAAAAATGCTGTGTTCTCAATGACAACATTGTCAAAACCTTCTATTTAAAGGAATACTTCAGGATATTAAAAAACAAAACAACAACTTTCTTTTTATAAGGATATAATCTGTGGTATTTACCCCAGAAAAACACTGGGACACATTCCTTGTTTACTTGATACAGTTTTATAGTAGAAATGTCAGGGTAAGAAGTTGAAATCTCTCAGTAAAAAAAAAAAGAAAATTACATACATGATCAGGCGAATTTAAAACTACAGCTGTTAACTTTTTAACAATAAAGGTCTTAGGATGAGATTTACAGTATATGAGAGAGAATAAAAGCAAACTCCAAACTCTGGAGCAATAGAGGGAAAAGTCACTCGTTTTTACACTTCCTCACATGCGGTTATGTGAAATCTGACGCACTTGTGTGTTTACTTTGACAGCCATTTAGTCATGTGACTACTTGCAACATAACCATACGTTCTTTATAAATTATATATTATTGAGAAACGTGTTTATCGATGCCTCAACAACTTCCATAAGATTAAAGTTTGTAATTATACTCTACAGAGACAGAAGATGGAGATTAGTATATTGTTTCATGCCAAGGTGTCATGGGAAAATTAAAACCATCTCAAATGTATGAGTGACACTAAAATGCTGATTTGGGTTACAGCTTGTTTACAGCCAACACTTTTGACTCTATTGATGAAGATGCGTTTCAGGGCCTGCCACATCTGGAGTACCTGTGAGTTGCATCGCTCTTTATTTCTTTTTAATGTAGTCAAATAAATGGAATAACTGTTACTAAATGTGACACTTGATTGCAGGTTTATTGAAAACAACAAAATCGGGTCCATGTCACCTTTGGCCTTTAGAGGTTTGAAATCTCTCCTTCATCTGTGAGTATATCAGAGCGTAATTTGTTATAGCAGGATAAATGATTAACTCTGTAGAAAGGGTGTGAAAGCTTTAAACGTTAATATTGATCTTTTTACTGATCAGGAGTCTTGCCTATAATAACCTTGAGATGTTACCCAAAGATGTTTTCAAGGGGATGGATGCCTTAACAAAAGTGTATGTTTTTGCACATTTCACAAATATAATATCACCTTTTAATGTTCATGACATCAACTTTACGGTAACCAGACCAAGCATGATATTACCTGCAAATATATGTATGTACTACCAGGGATCTTCGAGGGAACATGTTCATCTGTGACTGTAAACTGAAATGGCTAGTTGAGTGGATGCACAACACCAACGCGACAGTGGACCAGATACACTGTAGCGGGCCGCCGCTTTATCAAGGGAGGAAGATCAACGAGCTGATGCCTCAGGCGTTTGACTGTATAACTGCAGGTGAGGTGACAGTCCTCTATAATACTCTTAAATCTGACAAGACTGTTGATTAATTTTATGATCCCATAATACAAAACAAATCAAGAATGTATAAATCTCCAAAGTCAGGACAAGTATGTGAAACTGCAGTTTTAAATCTGAAATATCCGGCAGCAAAATCATCTTTCTGTTACAGAGTTTGTTTCCAAGAAGACCCTGAAGTTCGAGTCTATCTCAGCGGAGACCTTCACTGTTGGGAACGATCAGTATGCGGTGTTTGCACAGCCTTTTGCGGGAACATGTAGCTTCATGGAATGGGACCACGTCAACATGGAGTTCAGACCTTTTGACAGTATAGAAAGTGAGAGCCAGCTAATATACACAACTCAGAATGTTTGATTAGTTGTGTTCAGTAATGAGATCATTGGAAAATAAAAGTCTGAGTGTAAACAACATTCTTAAAGTCGACTAGTCCATTTCACAGCCACATATAGTATTATTACCTAAAGCTACAGTAAAGATTTTTACCTATGCTGAATGCTACTTGATTTATCACGTCACACCATGATGCCGTATTTAATTGGTATTATTTCTGTTTCTTCTTAGGTACCTCCACCGTGGTCTGTAAGCCAATGGTGATTGATGACCAGCTTTTCATTATTGTGGCACAACTGTTTGGGGGCTCACACATTTACAAGCGGGACACATCAGCCCACAAGTTCATCAAGATCCAAGACATTGATATCCTGAAGATCCGCAAGCCCAACGATGTCGAAACATTCCGCTTGGACGGCGAGTGGTTCTTCGCGATTGCTGACAGCTCCAAAGCAGGCTCCACTACTGTGTACAAGTGGAACGGCAATGGCTTCTACTCACACCAGTCTCTACATCCGTGGCACCGTGACACGGATGTGGAGTATCTGGAGATCGGTGGCAAACCTCATCTGATCCTGTCCAGCAGCTCGCAACGGCCCGTCGTCTATCAGTGGAGCCGGAGCCAGAGGTTTGAGCGGCGCACAGACATCCCTGAGACGGAGGACGTATATGCTGTGAAGCACTTCAGAGCCAGGGGTGAGCTTTATATCTGCCTGACACGCTTCATTGGCGACTCGAAGGTGATGCGGTGGGATGGTGCCATGTTCACCGAGGTGCAAAGTGTGCCATCACGTGGCTCCATGGTCTTCCAGCCTGTGACAGTCGGAAGCTGGCAGTACGCCATCCTGGGCAGTGACTACTCACTCACGCAGGTCTACCAGTGGGACTCCAAGAAGGGCCGCTTTGTGCACTTCCAGGAGCTGAATGTCCAAGCCCCAAGGGCTTTCTCCCTGGTATCCATTGACAACCATGAGCTCCTGCTCGCCTCCAGTTTCAAAGGGAGGACACAGATCTATGAGCACCTCATCATCGATCTGAGTAATTGAAGCAATGCTTGAAGGTTTTTTGCTAAAAGTGCCGGGGGACAGACCGATGGAGACGCGCTTGCTGTCAGGACTCACGTGCGTTATCTAGATGACTAACGATGCTTCCAGATGACCGCCTCTCTAGAAATTCTTTGTGTCCTCCACCATTGTTGTCATCATCTAGTCTGCACTTTTCAGTTTTGCTCTTTTTAACCCCTCCTCCTCTTAACAAAAGCCATTGTCCATGTATTATCTCCCTCTGAACAAAAGCTAGAGGGACAATAATAAAGAAACACAAAACTGCAAATTAAGTGATTAACTGTTGACACCATAATAGGTTGGCCAGGAAATTGTTGGCAGATTTTTTTTTACTGTAGTCTTAAACAGTTTGTAACTTTTATACAAAAAAAAAACTTCATCTGACTGACAATGTTTTTTACACTAATTATGGTAGTTTGAACAGACAATTTTGTAATCAGGTTAATCATACTGCAGTGAATTTAGACGTGATAGTATTTTGTAGGTATGTCATTTTAAACAGAAGGTTTTTAGCCGTGTAATTGTTTGTTCTTTGTCGTTACTGTGTAGAAATAATAAACCACTTTAATATAAATGTGACATCTGTTATTGTATTAAGATGATGGTTTGTATTTATTGAAAAATGACCTAAATCATTAAATAGCAAGTTATTCATGATTGTAAGCACGTTTTCTGAAAATGATTAGGAATCAGTGTCGTTGAGTGGGTCATTATGAGTGGGTAAAAACGCAGGGAAACCACTCGGTTGGCCACCTATATTACAGTATGGTCCGCCATGTTAAGTGTTCTTCTAAAGCTTAATTTCATTTTATATCTTTAATCCCTCACGTGCTTGCTAGTATGTATGCTAAGTGTGCGTCTCTTAAAACTGCCTTATTAAGCAGCAGCAAAGATAAACTACTAGTATAATTAGCAGTTTAGATTAGTGAGGTAGTGTGTAGAGCGCCCGCGCTCTCTCTCTCCCTCTAGTGGTAGAACATGGCGTTGCATGTTCACAGCGTGTGCAAGGTTAATCATTTAGCCAACTTCTACTCCTCAGGGAACAGAGTGACGAGGCGAGTCACCGAGATATGAGCACCTGTTGCATCTTGATATGGACGGTTTGAGGAACGGAAAGGGCGGCGACGATGATGATGGCGGACACACGGTTTTCTCGGTTGTCCCCTTCAGGGACGAGGACACGGCGTTTCCTAAAGTTGCGGGTGATGCGGAGGGGGAGGAGAAGGACGGAGAAACCCGGCTACGGCGAGGCAGTATCGGAGGACACGAGGAAGAAGGTGATGGCGGTAGCGACATGTCACAGGAAAACTCACGCAAATGGACGGAGTGTTTGTGTTTTAAAAAGGGGCACGAGCGCGACCCCGAGCCCGACCCCGAGGAGTCACGCGCCGCAGTTCAGAGAGGTAAGTGTGATCCGATCTGACCTCGGGCTCACGTGCACTTCTAAAACTACACTCGGTCACTAAATCTAAAGAAATCTATCCAGAAATGCTAGAGTTTGGAGGTTTTATTTGTTTCAAACGCGTGTCACAGACTTACAGGAACTTTGTGTGTTGTTCTTTATGAATGACTTCCTTTCGTTTTAAATGGATGCTAAGACGGTATTTAAAACACACACACAAAGGTTAAACCCCAATTGTTTACATATATTTTCCTCATCTGAACGACGTTAGAGACATGAACGTTTATTGTATTAATGTCCTGAAAGAGCAAGCCTCGCCGAAACAAAAGTGCAAGATGTATGTCGTCTGAGTTCAGACCCCCTGTACCTTCTTTAATCAGACTGGCCAATCAGAAGCACCCAAGCTTTGCGATGCTGGAGTTTGATTGGCTGGCGCTGAGTGCATGGAGTTCTGAAGAGGCGGGACATGTCAGGGCTGTCACGCTAACTCTCTAGTCTACATCACAAACATATGCACTTTCATAACGCGACTAAAACCGGAATACTCCACACGATTAATACGATTTGTGTTTACTTCCAGTATGACTTTAGTCTGATTAAGGTCGTCAGAAATCGCTGTTTACATGATAGATTATCATTAGATCAGAGTATTGTCTTATTCAGGTTAATATCAGATTATTGTTGTCCTGAATACTAATAATATATACTAATAATTAGTTCTGAATATTCTGACATGAACCCGATTAAGCCGATACTCTGATTAAGAAACTACCATGTAAACAGCAATTATTGATGACCTTAATACGGCTAAAGTCACCTGGAATAAAGCTGGTTTGTCGTTGGACGTTCGATATTCGCAGATTTGCGGAAATTAAGGGACCGTCTCTAAAGTTACATACGACATTGTTAAACACGTTTCTAACTTCAATAGCATTTGAAGGGAATGACTTACAGTCATATAACCAACTGTAAAGTGTTCATCTAGGTGTCAGGTATGAAGCACACCTTTTAGATTTTTGATATTTATTAAAATAAGCTATTAAATCATATGTAAATTAGATATGAATTTAATTTCACTATAAAATGGGCCCATACACAAAATATTCCATTATTTATGCGTCATACCTGACACCTAGGTGAACACTTTACAGTTGGTTGTGTGACTGTACATCATTCCCTTCAAATGCTATTGAGCTTTAAATTATGGTATATTTTGTGTATGTATGAATCCATGCAGTAATAAAATACATGGCAATATTTACATATGATTTAATAGTTTATTTTGTTAAATATCAAAAAATCTAAGAGGTGTGCATTATAGCTGACACCTAGATGAACACTTTACAGTTGGTTAAATGACTGTAAGTCATTCCCTTCAAATGCTATTGAAGTTAGAAACGTGTATAACGATGTCGTATGTAACTTTAGAGACGGTCCCTTAATTTCCGTATATCTGCGAATATTGAACGTCCAACGACAAACCAGCTTTATTCCAGTCTAAGGTCATACTCGAAATAAACACAAATCGAATTAAGACGTGTGGAGTACTCCTGTTTTAGTCACATTATCGACATGTACACACATGTACACACCTTAATCACATTATCAACGCTGTGTGAGAGTTTTCACCGCATTTTGTGATGTCACGTTCACACACGGCAGTGCTCAACCGTCTTACGGCAAACGAGCACGGCTGCATCCGAAACTGCGTACTTACCTGCTATGTAGTAGGTGAAATACATATATTTCGGCTACTATATAGTAGGTATGTGGTTTGGGACGCAGCCCACGGCTTCAAGCAGTTGTCTATCTGCACGTATAGCATGACAAAAGCTTTCGTGAAATTAAAAATGAAACACTCAAAACTGTATACGGTACCATAAAGAAGACGAACTGTATGTCGATACGTGAAATTCTGGAGGAAACGTCGGATGGCGTGGTGCGGGGACATAATGGCGTGTGACGTTAATCCATCTATGTTCTATAACATGTAAAACGTGAACATGAAAGGAATATTCTAAAAGCAACTCATGTAAATGCCTAAATCACAATATTGTCTTATTCAGAATAAGGTCAATAATTAGATTATTGCTGTCCATGTAAACGTAGTCAATTGAGAAACCATTCAAATTATGTTGTAATGAGAATTATAATCGTATAAATATAATCAGCGCTGCTGAATTGTCTAATCTGTTTTGTCAGAAGTTGTTTTCTGTACCTCTGAGAGTAGTGCTGGCTCGAAGTCAAATCCTAGGTTTCGTTGTATTAATGCGCTGGTCCGAATACCTCATAGTTTCCATAGTAACAGGAGTTTATGTGGCCGCATAAAAAGCCTTTTTGATGAACAGATTGTAATTTTCAATCTTGTAACGAGACATTTAACACTTACGGTAACATTTACTCATCTGTAACAAGCTGGTTTTTACTTTTTTGTCACTTCAGGACGTGCTATTATTGGAAAAGAATCAAGTTCGCATCACATCACATTAAGACTTTGATCAGCTTGTCATTGAGTAGTATCAAGATTACAAACAGTAAAATAACTGATTAAACTAGTTATGATCTACTGAAGTACCATCTATTGTTAGTTAACACTGCACAGAACTAGTTGGTTTTACCACTGTACATTATTCATGTCTGCTGGGAAAAAACCCCAACAGAAATTCTAGTGGATTCCACTACAAATACCATTACAAACCATCAGCTAACCATTAAAACAATTACCATTATTGGTCCTTAATGGTATCCAATAGACTTAACATGCCACCAATAGAAGGCAACAAATTACCAGTAGAGCCCCACAAGGACCATTACAGTTTTCATTAAAACCAACACAATTCTTATTATAACCATTAAAACCATTACACATTCTATGAGGGTTTCTGTTGTTTTTTTTGTTTTTTTCTGGTTTAGTGAAGAGCGGGTAAAATGACTCATCATTCTTCTTTGAGGGGAAATTGATTAAAAATCATTCCTGCAACCAGCCGAGTGAGTAGTGACCGTGTTATCTCCTGACCATAATGTCGCAAGGGATCGCAAGATCACCGGGAGTAATGCAACATCTGGGCATTCTTGTGGACTGTCCCAAAAAGTTTGCTTCAACACCCTCGCACCCATGTGCAGTATACGGTAATAACAGAAATCAGTTTTCCACGTTTTCACACAAGTAGTACAGACAGTTATAAAAAATATATCAATATATGAATAAATAAATAAACAAGGCCTATATAGTGACATTGACACGTTGTTTGTGTGGTTGTTTGCAGTAACTATATTTTAAATGGCGTTTCATTTAATCACTTAACAGTAAAAAATTAAAAAAGAAAAAATGTAAACAGTTAATGTAATTTGTTTTTGATTTGTCTTATTGATGGGGAATTTTATTGAGTCTTGTTCAAGTAAATGCTCTAGATTGAGAAGTTAGTGTGTGTGTGTGTGTGTGAGAGAGAGAGAGAGAGAGAGAGAGAGAGACACACACACACATTAGCGTAATTTATTTGAGGTGAATTGTGGCTTTATAATATCCAGTAAATGTGACTAAAGATCAACTCCAGTGAAATGTAATGAAAAATATAACAAAAATCGATACTTGATTTTGATATTTTGACCTTAAATTAAAGTAATTTTCCGTTACTAGAGTATTTTACAAAAAAAGTTCAAAGACTCTCATCCAGAGCACAGAGCTTATTTATTCCCACGCTGTAGACTATAATTATGTTGTTTTTTGTTGTTTTAAAATCCTGTTTATACAACGGTAGTGGAAAATTACAAAGCAACTGGTTTATTTGTGTTAAAACATGCATTTATTGCAAAGCTGCTGCACATACAACGTGGACGTGGACTCTGAACCGCTTAAGGCTGGTTTCTGTTTGGGGTTGGGTTTTTTTTTTTGTTTTTTGTATGTGTTTATTTTATTTTCCTGATTGCAGAGGGCAGACCCAGGAATTAGCATGCTTCTCCTTCAAACACATTTAACATCACCTGAAGTTCAGTGCCAAACAACGAAAATGAAGAAATGCAGCCGTCACCGTTCAACACTGTGCAGATCAAGCTTTTCAGTTGGCACTGCCCACAGCTCATTCACACCGGTCTTCATTTAGGTGCTTTCTCACTATGAGTAAACACTACAAGGTGTCCCAAAGTTCTCCGTACTTAGGGGACTACAGTATGTTTGCCAGCACCATGTCGGCTGCGCCTTCATCAGTGGATGTTTGTGGAGGTTCACTTCTCAGTTGGGCCGCAACACTCCCAGTCTTTCAGAATTTGTGAATACATTTGGCAGCAGTGTCGTGTGTTTGATGTGTAGCGGTCGACTGATCGGTTTTGCCAATGAATCAGCACCGATAACCGATTATACCCACCGATTCGTTTTTCCTGGTTGCGTCTGTTGTGGGATCGGAGTTGTGCCTGTTTTGTGTTTTTTGATTAATTTAGGATATCTTTATTTTTATTTGTTATGTGGAGTCTTACTTTTTGGTTTAGTTTGGATGTATATCTTTTATCACTTTAACATTTATTAATAGTTAATATACATTAATATTTCTGTATTTATTTCATTTAAAGTCCATTTTCATGGTGCAGCAAGTATTGTTAAGTTTTATAATATTCAGCGAGAATGATTTTCAATACGGTCTTCTTTTGTGCATTCTTAAAGGCTATCTAGAAAAAAAAAATATATATATATATGTGTGTGTGTGTATGTATATATATATATGTGTATATATATATATATATATATATATATATATATATATATATATATATACACACACACACACACACGGTCATGTGAAAAAAAATAAGTACACCGCATGGAAATATTTGGACAACCAAATATTTGATCCTCTTTGAAACAGGGCCTATTAATAAAGTTGATGCACTCTATCAAATGACATAAAATTGGCATTTTGTAGTAATTTTCACAATTTAAATTAACAAAAAAAAACCCAGATCAGTCACATGGAAAAAGTAAGTACACCCCTACATTTATCACACCTTCAAATCCATAACATTAGAAGCAGGTGTTGAAGATCGGGTGCCAGTGATTTAGAACCTGCTTAGCGAGTGCAAGCGGAACCTGTCTTATTTATACCTCTCTCGTATCTAGTGTCTGGTGTTCCCTTTGTTCTTGAGGTGTGTGGTGTCATCATGTCAAGATCTAAAGAGATCTGTAAGGCCTTCAGAAAAAAAGGTTGTCAATACCTATGAGTCTGGCAACGGATTTAAAAAGATCTCCAAATTATTTGATGTACATCGTTCCGTCCCAGTAAATTCAGCCCAAGAGCAGACCGTCTGATGCAAAACAAGTCTCCAAGAACCCCAAAATTCATCACAGGATTTGCTAGTAAATCTTGTAACTGTTGGTGTCAAAGTGCATGCTTCTACAATCAGAAAGAGATTGCACATATTTGACCTGCATGAGAGGTGTGCCAGGAAAAAGGCTTTGTAAGACTACAGTTTGCCAATGAGCATGTAGGCAAAGACCAGGCCTTTTGGAATAATGTGCTCTGGGCAGAAGAATCAAAGATAGAGTTGTTTGACCATAGTAACAGCAGACATGTTTGTCTCAGATCAGAGACAGCTTTTCAGCAGAAGCACCTCATACCAACTGTGAAGCACAGTGGTGTAAATGTTATGGTTTGGGGTTGCTTCACTTCCTCAGGGACTGGACAGCTTGTATTCATTGATTCAACTATGAATTCTGCATCATATCAAAGAGTGCTTGAAGATAATGTGAGGCCATCTGTCTGAAAGCTGAAGTTGTACAGAAAATGGGCCTTTCAACAGGACAGTGCTGATAAGCACCCTAGCACATCCACCAAGGAATGGATCAAAAAGAAAAGCCCTGATTTGAATCCAATTGAAATGTTGTGAGGGGATTTGAAACGGGCAGTACATGCAAGAAAACCCTCAAACATCTTGCCACTGAAAGAATATTGCATGGAAGAGTGGTCAAATATCCCAGCAAGCCTGGTGGACAATTATGTAAAATGCCTACAAGAAGCTATTTCGCTAAAGTGGACAATACCAACTTCTGAGGCCAAGGGTGTACTTACTTTTTCCACAGAAGAATATCACATCCAGACAGCACAGGCAAAGGCCTTTTGCCATTAAGCTTTGCCAGGGGCACAAAAGCAACAGGGTTTATAAAGTCGTAATCAGCTCACAGGAATTAAAGATCTTGTCTGTTGAGAATACTGAACACCATAATACACGTGACCTGTCCATGTAGCTTCTACTGGCAAATAATTAGCATGGAGTGGTTTTCTGTGGGTCGCCCCATGAGTACATAAGATCATTCAGTGACACAGGTGGTGTTTGAACATGGGGACATGTGACAACAGGCCACAGGAGTGGGCTTTTAATATGAGAAACAGTTTGTTTTTACCCTTACAGTGAACATCCAAATGGTGAAAATTCCTGTGGCTATCATTTTGTAAAAAGTACTATTGTCATCACAGATTTTCTGGGATTCCCCTTTGGGTTAGGCTAACAGTATGAAGACACTGTTCCATTTGCAGGGTATTGTGGATTTTTCTATAAATACTTATTTGTCAAATTTATATACACTATACATGTCATCAGCAAGACATGCTCTTTTTTTCCCCCTCATACAACTATATATTAATCTGTAATGCACAGCCATTATCACAGAAACCAGTGTAAGAATGATCAGGCCAGAGCTAGGCAGGGTAAACAGGTTTTAAACATGGCTTCATTCCAGCAGCTCATTACGTGTAGTATGACTTTGCAGTTTCCACATGGCGGTGTTTTATAGCATTTGATACGATGAGGGAAAAGTTTTAAATTATTTAAATGTTTGATCTAAAGGTTGCTGATATACCATCAGACTGGTATACTCTAGCAGTCCTTAAATAAATTATTGAACGTTCTTGCCATAGTGGTGGTGTTTTTTTTTTTGTTTGTTTTTTTTTACTTTTCATATTATCTAATATTATTATTATTATTATTATTATTATTATTATTATTATTATTATTATTATCATCTTTAGAAATGTTACTGTGAAGATACTGTGATATACAGAAACTTATTAGATTAAGTTATATAATTATACAATGAGTTATTCATGCTAGACCATCCCTATAAGGAAACTCGATTTAACCAGTCAAGTATTTCCTTATAGTAATTTCCTGTAGAACTGATGCAAGAGTCAGTTCAGGAAACACTGCCCATTTCTCTGTTTTGAAGTACCGCCATGGCCTTGGGATCTACAGTCCCAGGATATTTTCCAGACCCCATTTGAGGTCAGTATAGTTGATACAGTTTGGCTTGTGTTCAATCTAGGCTTTCCCATGACCTGATCCTCAGAAGTGGTGCACTCACCCAACAGGTAGCCAAGTGAACCAGGCTGGTTTTTTATTTCTTCAGAAATCATGAGATCAGCAAAACCTGATACGTCCACATGCTGATTCACACACCTCTATTCTTTCCTACTTCTGCATTCAGTTCATGGCGTACAAAGCCATGTCCCACAGTGAAGTCCTTGCATCGCATATCCTCATGATCCCAGCGATCATTTTATTGAAAGTTGGCCAAGTAGAAAACAATTCAAGGGTATGTTCTATCATGAAAAATAATACGTTCAGCATTAAAATGCTGATAAATTCATCCGCTAATATTAATCATGACACTACTGATAGACACGTAATAGTTTTGTGTTTCATCATTTCAAGAATTTTTGCTTTGTATTCCTTCACTGGTTTCAGTTGTATTGAAAGAAATGTTGAAGAAATGGAATTCTCTTCAAGGATGATGCTCGCTGTTTAATTGAATTGAACGGAATAGGTTTTGATTCTTCACGTTTCTGTTTTCCATCAGAGAAGAAAGCATGCTCTGGCCTGGGTCTCATCTACACCATCCTGGCCTCAGTCTTCTTTTCAGTTGCTGCTCTTCTCGTGAAGAAAATCAACGGGCTTCACGCGGTGGAAATCAGTGCAATCCGCTGCTTTTTCCAGATGCTGTTTGTCATGCCAGCCATGATCTACTTCAAGTAAGTTCTAGTCCAAGTCAGTGTGGATCAGCAACCTGACTAGTATTTTTCGCTGAAAATTAGTACAATAGTGAATTCTGACCATACATTCACACCATAATAACAATTTACACCGGTCATCCTGTTCAAAAGTTTACAACCCTCATCCCCTGGCTCTTAAAGTGGTATGTTGCCTTCTTGAGTATCAGTGAATGTTTGCACCTTTTGTAATAGTCGTGTACGAGTCCCTCAGTTGTCCCCAGTGTGAAAAGATGGATCTCATCATCGTATATCCGCTGTTAGAAAGGGGTAAAATATGCAGAAGATTCTGGAAAAGTAAAGAATGGGCAGGACCTGGAGTATTTTTCTGAAGAACACTGGGTGGTTTAACTGCTCAGGACAAACAAGGGACTCATGAAGAACTCTCACAAAACATAAACACAGTCCTTGATCATCCAGGTAACGACACACAGGATTAATAATCAAGCGTGTGTAAACTTTTAAACGGGTTCATTTTTGTCTGCTTTTTAAAAGCCAGACCGTATATGGGAACCTCTTGTAGGTTAGGAATGAAATGTGGAGAGGGGAACTTAAGAAACTTAAGGAACTTATGAATATGCTTGTTGCTTTGGTGCTAGCAGCTGTTACAGCTATAACACACCAGTAAGAGTGCAGTTTTACTGAATATCAGCTCGGCTGTGATTCGGTCGGCTTGCAGGCCGACTGTCGTAAGTAATCACAGCCGTGCCGATATTCAGCATAACTGTACTCTTGCTCGTGCAATACTGTTTTCATGCATCAGTTCTATAAACAAGAAACTAATATTGAATAAATGATATTTCGGATGTGATGCAGCCAAATGTTCTGTTTATATTTGCTCTGCCAATGGATATGGATTCTAAAGAAGCCTCACTCTCTTTATAGCATGCTAGGTAACTGGCTAGCTAGCTCACGTTGATTTGTATGTTCTTCTTAAAGGTGCTTCTGGCACAAGAGTGTATTAACAATTTCGAACTGGGAAGTGGAATTTTACGTGGCGAACACATACGAGCGGAGTGATGCACACAGTGAAACTTCCCAGTGCAGTTATAGGAAGTATAGGCACTCTTGGAACGCCGCTCAACCAACTCTTATAATTTCTATAAAATCACTTTGTTGCAGAATTGGTTTCCTGGGTCCCCGAGGTATGCGGGTGTACCTGTTTCTGCGAGGTTTCCTGGGTTCCAACGCTATGATCCTGCTGTACTACGCCGTGCTTCAGATGCCCCTGGCTGATGCCACGGTCATTACCTTCAGCAACCCTGTCTTCACATCCTTGCTGGCCTGGATCTTCCTCAAGGAGCGCTGCTCTGTCTGGGATGTCATATTCACCATCTCCACCCTCACCGGAGTTGTCCTCATAGCGAGGCCACCCTTCCTCTTCGGGGGTGAGATCTCTGACATTGAGAACAACTACGACAACCACTTAAAGGGCACCGTAGCTGCCTTCGTAAGCGCCATTGCGGTAGCATGCACGATGGTCATCTTGAGAAAGATGGGCAAGAATGTGCATTACTACCTCGCTGTGTGGTATTATGCTGTCCTGGGTTTCATAGAGTGTGTCGTGGTGTTGTTCATCATAGATGAGTGGAAAATGCCATCGTGCGGCTGGGACAGGTGGATCATGATGTCCATTGGGGTCCTGGGCATCGCTGGCCAGATATTCCTTACCAAAGCACTGCAGGTGGAGAAGGCCGGCCCGGTGGCACTCATGAGGACCACGGACGTGGTGTTGGCCTTCGTACTGCAATTCCTCTTCCTCAATCGCAAGCCGACATGGTGGAGCCTCGGCGGAGCGCTGTGCGTGATTAGCAGCACCACTGGCGTGGCGATCAGAAAGTGGTACAACAGTACTAGACATAACAGCTGAGTACCAGGCAAAAAAAATCCTCAGTACATAGAGTTGACATTTTATTGCGTACACCTTTCTAGTAGGTGAATAATAAATGGTCTGCACTTATAACGGCGACTTCTAACCTTAGTGGTTCATCCATTCACACACTCACATTCGCACACCAATGGCAGCAGTGCTGCTCTGCAAGGCAGTAGGCAACAAAAGCGTATTTTCCATACACGCCGAGTTCATTAGTCAGTTTATTATTTACTCCTAGGTGTACGCAACAAACTGGCAACTCTGTACAATGTCCTACTCTGATCGAATATTCTAAGTGAGATTTTTTGTAGCTGAGATATTCTTTACCAGTTTGTTTGGTAATTGTTATACCAAAGATCCTGGACTTTACCTACAGTACATTTAGAAAATGACTTTACATTTTATACATTACTATGGAATTTGCTACTATAACTTTTATATATCATTACAACCTCTTTATCATGTTTATCAGCTTCATAGAATTAACGTTCTATTTAGGTATACTTTATGTATATTTATTTTTCTAAATTAAACAAGAACGTATATTTATAGACATGTATTATTATAGACTGCTGGTCAGAAGATTATTCCGAAGTGCTTCTGCACTCGACCCCTGAAGCGGCATTATTTTTGAAATAAGAAAACTGCCATGAAATTTCATGGACACACCTGCTGTATCTTATTAGTAGTTTTTAATTGAGCAAATATGACATTCTAACTTGTACGAGTTTGACTCGATGTTATCAAGCACTTAAACCTTGTCCCAGTTTAGTCTAGGACAACTTACTGCACAAATGTTAACAAGATAAATATTGATTTATGCTTTTATTTATTAATTTATTGAAGCATATTGCACACAAATTGCACAAAAACAAAATCATGCAATGTTCTTGATTGCTAATATGACATGTTTTTACCCCCATTTGCAGTTCGTTCCAATTAATAACATTTGAACCTTTTTATTTTTATTTTTGTAATTTTTTTTAATGAATTCGATTGTAAGAAAAGCTTATCATGTGTAACATGGAAGCACTGACTGAGTCAGGGTAAAATCAAAAGCACTCACTGATTGTTTAGGGTAATTCTTATGTTGCCTTAAAACTTCGCCATGATGCAATATCTGTTCAAATCCATCCATAAAATAGTCCATCCATTGGTCATTTATTTGACTTTGAGTTGTCAGTTTAAATAAAGTCTGCTATTGATTTTAATCTATACGTGTGTGTGTTTTTTTTCATTCTTCATGAAG
Organism: Ictalurus furcatus; assembly: GCF_023375685.1. Lineage (NCBI taxonomy): Eukaryota > Metazoa > Chordata > Actinopteri > Siluriformes > Ictaluridae > Ictalurus > Ictalurus furcatus. The sequence continues at coordinate 6,852,988 of NC_071267.1, forward strand.
TACTACTAAATGTTAAATGATCAGTTGTTTTACACATATAGCAATAGTCACAAAACAGCATTATTAGCCAAAAATAATAGACATCTAAAAGTACCAGCGCTGATTATTTTCGTTTAACAGAAACGGGAGGTATAACATTATGTTGTATGCTTTAGTCACGTGTACAGCTGTCTTTAGTTCAAATGATGTGGTATTAACATGCCGGCTGATACACGGATTTATACCACAGCACTGTTTAAATGTCAAATGTGATTAATTTGCACATTAATACATTAATTAATACATTACAGCTAGACAATAGTGCTGGCTGTAAGATTTACAGTACATTAATGTGCTCATTCTAATGTGTTATCAGTCCCTCCAGGATTTTGCAATTTTGAGATCACGGAAATGAACGCAAAATAGGGCAAAGTCCGCAATGTTCGGCTGGGCTTGCGATTTAAAAAAAATAATTTTTTTCAAAATTACAGCAGTTTTTCTGGAGATTTGGGCCAAGACGCGTCACGTGACGTCATCGCAGCGCACATACAGGCAAAACCTTCGATTCATATGAGTACAGCTAAAACAGCTCATGTTCTCATGAACAAACATCAGTGCAAGAGACCTGATATACCATCAGACTGGTATACTCTAGCAGTCCTTAACTAAATTATTAGTTACATGCAAAACTGTTTAGTATAATTGCGATTTCGCCAATTTAAGTAGTTTTCCACGAAAAAAGCAGAAAAACTTGAAATCCTGTACAGACTGTGTTGCCATTTTTATGGGGACTTCTGTGAGGAGATCACAGGTCCTGGGGACGTTCCACAACATTAAATGCAACTCTAAACAGATAAAAGTATGATGTGTATAATAGGAACAAAACACTTTAGGATGTGGGGTTATAGGTAAATAATCAACTTTAGGGTCTGCATCACACTACCTTGGCTTTTTTTCTTTTCCTATAACAAGATGGCTTTTCATGTTTTATTTCTTGCTTTGTACGTAATCTGACCAACAATTTTATCCAAAGCAAATTACAAGTGAGACAAAATCCAGTCCAAGCCCTCCAGGAACTTTAACTTTGTTTACATGCACATCAAATTCCGTTTAAGGTCTATATTCGGATTTCAGAATACGAATGTTTACGAATTTGATGTTTTTATGCGTATAGGTATCGGAATATTCCTGTATACATAGTTGTTGTAAGTATGCCTGAGTTGTCATTGCTAAATACCTAGCCTACAGCTAAGCATCTGGTATCACCCACAATTACTTGTGGACTGAGAATGCACGTATATCTGTTTTCAGTGGATTTTCTAAGTAAGATGTTTACATGCGCCAAATTTCAGATTAAAACTGGCATATTTTGGGGGGGGGTCGGATCAGCATTTGGGGAATCAGAATATTGTCTTAATCTGAATCGGGCAGCAATTACATGACTCAATACTAAATAGAATATTACAAATTCCAAATAATAGTGGAATATTGATGTTCAGGTAAACATAGTCATTGATGTAGGGGCTGTGTGGAGGTGATGAAAAACAGGAAACAGCAAGGGGCAAGTGAAAACAATGTAGTGAACAGGAGGCTGCAGTCCATTCTGAAGTGGTGGTGACTATGCCCTACTCCCTCTGAAGGTTCCACCCTTCACAGTGAGAACTCTAAAAGGTCTCCAAATAGCCATTTGGAACGTATTTGAGCGTCATTTTATACAGCACAACCTCTGATCGTGATGTAAACAAGAACAAGTATCGCAATAAAATAAAGCACAAATGGACTGAGCAGCAAAAGCGTACCCATGCTGCCACCAGGTGAATTTAAGATCTGCTCTTTACTTAGTCTGAATGTAATCTTTACTTGTACTTTAATAGTACTAAATATTACAAAAGGATCATTTTGGAAAAACCCTTTGATGCAAATGCTTTTCATTCACTTCAGGATGGCGATGAGAAGCTTGGATAGTTTCCTGTGTGTAAGCGCACTAAAGCCGAGACCGTCCAACAAAGTCACAAAGGGTATGAATGAACAGGGTATGTGAAGGGTACAGGGTATGAACAGGGTATGTGAAGATGAACAAATGACTACAGGTTGGTGTGGGAGGTCAATAAAGGGTAAAGATCATAGCTTGAAGCTATGTGGTGTATTAAGGCCTTTAGCAAGTTTAAGTGAAGCAAAATGTATGTTGTTATGTTATTAAGCAGCGCCACCGTCCATAGTAAGATTACCAGGGAAATTGACTCCTCCATGTGGAGGCGTAGAAGATCCACTGACATTTGGTATAACTATATTTTATCAAATCATTGTGGTCAAAAACATAGGTCATGTCCTGGGCATAGCCGGGTAGGCCTGATTACAAGCAATGTGATATGACATCCTGAAACTTTGGTAGCTCCAGATTTTATGCTAGTGGTTGAGGTTTGGAAAAATTACAGTAGGGAAGACATGGCAAAGATGGCAGCAATAAACTATTGGACTAGTTAAAAAGCCAGTTTTTTTACCATTACCTCAAATGTAGTCAGTCAGCCAGTAGTGCACTGGAGGTATCCATCCATCCATTTTCCATACTGCTTAGAGTCACAGTGGAGCTTGGAGCCTGTCCCAGGGAACTCGGGGCACAAGGCAGGGGATACCCTGGACAGGGTGCCAACCCATCACAAGGTACAATCACACACACATTCACACACCATGGACAATTTAGAGATGCCAATCAGCCTACAACGCATGTCTTTGGTCTGGGGGAGGAAACCGAAGGAAACCCCCGAAGCACGGTAAGAACAGGAAGGCTCTGTGCACACCGGGCGGAGGCAGGATTCGATCCCCCAGCCTCACTGTGCCCAATAAATAATAAATGGAAAAACGCAAATACCGTCAGTGTTAATAGAGAACCTGAGGTGTCCAAAAAAAAAAAATAAAGTCAGCAGGACATTTGGTAGGCTACAGAAACATTTTAAAAAGAATGACAGACAAATGTAGTTTACCCTTCCAAACAATTGTCCATCTTTGTATTCCAGTTGCTTACTCACTTTTCTTGAAACAGTGTCTATAACACATTTCTTAAAACTGTAAACATCACACAGATGCTTCTCTTATATGCCTAGTGAGCAAAAGGAAACCTACTTTACGTGGGAAAAAGCTGTAAGTGGCCACAAACAAACTTGACATGAATTTTATTACATAAGTTACATAAAAATAAACCTGTCACATAGTGGATAGTTATAAGAACTATGCCAGATCCTTGTTCCCATTTCTTTTTCCAAGCTAATTTTGTCTACTACATTTCATGCATTGTAACAATGTTGGGGAAGAAAATCGTTGGTCTCTAATCATATTCCGTGACCTATATTTCATTTAGACTGCTTACATCCTGTGCCTTTACCTTCCACCTCTAGGTCTTCTACGTATATACTGTCTTCCTATAGAAGTTATAGAAGAGAAATAATTGATATGCTCATTATGCCGAGCCCCACACGAATTTATGGAGATACTAGAGATCCAGATCCTTTCTGCCTCTGGATGGAGCTCAAATCTTCTCTAATTCCAGACTGCTGGGACTACGGCTGCTCCTAAGGCCATACAGACTTCATATAAATCCATAATGAACTTTTTCACACTATCTGTTGTTACCCAGATGAGGACGGGTTCCCTTCTGAGTCGGGTTCCTCTCAAGGTTTCTTCCTCTTAAAACATCTTAGGGAGTTTTTCCTTGCCACCGTCGCCACTCAGTGGCTTGCTCAGTTGGGATAAATTCACTCCTTTAATATCTGTATACCGTGTTGATATTTCTGTAAAGCTGCTTTGAGACAATGTCTATTGTAAAAAGCGCTATACAAATAAAATTGAATTGAATTGAATTGAACTATCTGATATCACCCAGAAGAGGATGGGTTCTGTTTTAAGTCTGGTTCCTTTCAAGGTTTCTTCCGCATGTCACCTCAGAGTTTTGCCTTGCTCATTAGAGATAAATTTATATTCTGAATGTATATATTTCTGTAAATTTGCTTTGTGACAATATCCATTGTTAAAAGCACTATAACAAATAAACTTGCATTGAATTCTTTTTAATTTCTGTTATTCTCCACTGAAATTTGTTTACAGATGGAGCACTGTGTGAAGAGATTTGCACAAAAAAGTGCTCTGTAAAATGTTTTGGACCCAAAGTTTGGGCAAAAGACAGGTGAGCTTTGGATATTGAGAGGTGAGAAGTGTTTCAGTATGGTGTATGGACAAAAACTGCAATGAGCTGGACGTTGTATTCCAGTAGAGGGCAGAAGATGATGGTGAAGATGCAAAATGTTGTTTAACAATTTCCCCCTGTTAGATTATTACAGTACACTGATGATCAAATGTAACTAGCAGCAAATGTCTAGCAGCATTTTCAGCAGAAATAGTGAATTTTACTATATAGCCTTCCCCACACTTTATATTAAAGCCTTTCACAATCGGTGAGATATTCCCACTTGAGATATAACATGCACCAAAATGTGAAATTGTGGTTTGTGGTGAACATAGTTTCTCCACTGGACCTGTAATTACAATAAACAAATAAATAAAAACATCATTTTTAAACATTTATTTTGTTTATTCATTGGGGGCACGGTGGCTTAGTGGTTGGCATGTTTGCATCACACCTCCAGGGTTGGGAGTTCAATTTCCACCTCCACCCTGTGTGCATGTTCCTGTGTGTGTTCTCTTCAGGGGTTTCCTCCAGGTACTCTGGTTTCCTCCACCAGTCCAAATACATGCTTTGTAGGCTGATTGATGTTTCTAAATTGTCCATAGCGTGTGAATGTGTGTGTGATTGTGCCCTGAGATGGGTTGGCACCCCATTCAGGGTGTCCCCCGCCTTGTGCCCCAACTTCCCTGGGATAGGCTCCAGGTTCCCCGCGACCCTGTGTAGGATAAGCGGTACAGAAAATGGATATATGGGTGGATGATGGATGTTCATTCACTGATTCATTTTATGTACGCTTTTATTTAATTTAATACTGCTTATGTTTGCATGCTGTGTAATTTTACTCATTTCCTTTGCCCATTATTCTGTCATTTTTTTTGTCCATTATTTTTCAGGGCATTAACCTTTCTTTTAGAAGCCTTCCAATATAACATCTGAGAGTAAATGTCACTGTTAGTGTCATTTTGAACATTACGTCTGAATCACAACTGTAAACTGACAAGCACAAAAGAAAACTCTCTCCTTTCCAAAGATAAGCCATTCAAACCACCTGAGTTTCCAAGTATAAGATTCAGACCTTCAGTTTTTCATTCTAAAACCTACATATATTGTTTTAAATCTTCCCAGTTTGAATAAGTTTGAACAATAATCACTATTGCTGTAAACAAGTGAAACATTAGTAGTAATTCCAGTAGCAGTTTCCTTGATGAAATCTAAGACCAAAAAAAAAACCCCGGACTTTTCCCATGACGAAAACTGAACAGTGACAAAATAATAATTCACCTTTCTGTTCAAAATATGGCAAAATGTAAAGCTGTTTTCATCAACTAATAAAAACGAAGCAAAATTGGGTGAAACCGTAATAAAGACTGCACAAAGTAGAACTTTTTGCACCCTCATACTGTATTTGCTCACTCACTTTGCAAAGGTGAGAATTCACGAAGATGTGCTCCTTACTTGTTTGGTAACATTAGTGACCTTTTCGATTACAGTGCCATTATTTAGGGATAAGTAAGGAATCAAACACTTGAGGGTGTACTGTTATAGAAAAGTAATCAACAGTGGCAGATGGTGGTGATATTAGATGGGAGGGCTAAAATCTAATATTGATCAATAGCTCGAGAATTAAACTATTAGTTGGAAAAACCCCTGTCCTGCACATTTTAGTGTTTTCCCTGCTCCCAGAACACCTGATTGGACTAATCGGCTAATCCTCGACATCCTTTAAGTTGAAGGAGTTGAACTGGGTGTGTTAGAGCAGGGAAAACAATCAAATGTTGCAGGACTGGGTGTACTCCAGGACTAGATTTGAGAACCTGTGATTTACATTACAGCAGCTACAAACAGTCCTTCTCTCTTTTTTTCTCTTTCTTGAAGTTTAGACAACAGCACAGCTTGTCGCGTTACCAAGAAACCTGAAAGCACAAAGTTCCCCACTCTGAAGACACTCACATTTCAGAAAACGTTCTGACCATTACGAAGCTTTTACACCTTGAGACTCCTTCCCTAAATGTTAAATACCGTCTCCTTACAGAAAACTTTACCAAACGATTATACATTTTGCATCGTTAAATAACAACATGGTTTTTAATGCATTTATTATTAATCTTAGTGTCTGCCATACAAGTCCATGTGAATGAGATGCTACAAAAGCAATAATGTATTTGAACAAGCACATTAATATAGACACGTGATTTGCCTTGAAGCAAGCACTATAACAGTACTTTTATAGAAAAGTAATCGACATCTTCTGGCCAATCAGATTCCAGAATTCAGGTCTGTGGTATTAAATGTTTTATCTCCTAGGAAAAACTGCATCGAGCCATGTCGGTCTTGTTAGGCTAATATGATACTAGCATACCTGATGACACGCACCAGAGTCACTGAAATAAATTTATTTTATGAAGTGTATGTTGAGTTATAAATTAAAATAACATTATTAAATGCACTTTACTTATATGAAGGATCTACTGCATGTTGGAGACTCATAGCTACACAATGTTTCGACCACTCCATTGCACAACAAAGGAGAAGGAGAATGGTTTTAGTAAGCCTGTAATGGCAATATGCATTTAAACAGAAATCTGGCATTTCATTTAAGAAGGCATTCAAATTTAGAAAATTATTGCATTGCGGTTTGGAAACACTGAGGAAATTTAAAGGGGAAAGCGCTGAAAATCTAGTTTTTACTGACTTGAACAGTTTTAGTCAGCTAAAACTAGAAATAACCAAATGACTAAAATTTGACAAGTTCGATCATCTATTTTTGTCAACAGACCAAGACTAACAAACTAAATCCAAACCAGCTGTTACAATTAACACTGCTCGGCAGGGACTTGCTGTAAATATCCTCAAAATACAACTGCAGAACAAAAAGGGCCACAGGTGCTGTATATACTTGAACCCCAGGACATCAGAGTTGGGGTAAAAATTTAAGTGACTTCTCTGGCCCGTACAGTAGGTAGAGGACATACTCAATGGGGCCTGGCAAAAAGGTTTGTATTTTTGAGATGAGATAGAATTGGGTTCAAATATGTATGCAAAACCTTACATCTCTTAAAGTGTATATTATTTAGGGAAAAGCCATAACTTTGAATTCTGTTGCATTACATGCAGTGTAATGATTTGGCTCCAAATGGACTCACACACATTCCTTCTAGATGACATAAAGATTCCTTTAAGGGAGAACTGGGACCTGGAAAAATCATTACAACTCTACCCAAATCACATGGCTGGCACAGAGTAGTATGCATTTCATGTGTAGTCCAAATCTCCAGCAGAATATTCAACATGTTCTTCAATAATTTCTTTAGCCTGGCTGCATGGCAGAGTGTCAGTATTGTATACTAAACTGAAATAATTTAATAAGACATACATCAAGATAAAACATTAAACAATACTGCACTTAAGATGGAATATAACATGTGCCTTTACTGAGTTATATATGCAAGTTTTATACAAAGTATTACATTTACTGAATATACATTACTGTAGCAAGTACTTGATCAAGCTAGATAGGCACTGATCTTTAGTGAAATGCTTTACTTGCTGTGTGAGTGATGGACCTGTCTAATGGTGCAGGATGGGTAAATAGAGTTAAAACTGAACTTCCCATTTTCTTTGATTCATACCTGATGTTCACCTGTGGTAAATACAGTTGACTGGACATTATTTGGAAAGGCACATCTCCTTTGTATATGTAAAGCACCACACCTGACAATGCATGTTAGAGCAAAAAAAAAAAACAAAAGCCATGAGGTCAAAGGAACTGTCTGTAGACCTCAGAGATTGTGTTGAGGCACAGATCTGGGGAAGAGAACCAAAGATTTTCTGCAGTTTTGGAGGCCCTGAAGCACACAGTGGCTTCCATCATTCATACATGTAGGAAGTTCTGAACCACAGAGACTCTTCCAAGTTGAACAAATGAGGGAAAGAGCCTTTAGTTAGGGAGCTGACCAAGAACCTTAAGGTCACAGAGGTCCTGTGTGGAGAAGAGAGAACCTGACAGAAGAACATCTCTGCAGTACTCAACCCATCAGTCTTTTACGGTAGAGTAGCCAGTGCTCAAGACCTCAGATTGGGTGATGGTTCACGTTCACAACAATGAAGTATTGACAACAGAAAAGTGGCTTCGGGTAAAGGTCTAGAAATGTCATTAGAGCCCTGAATTTAACCTGTTTGAACATCTCTGGAGAGACCTGAAAATCCAACCTGATGGAGCTTTAGAGGTTTGGCAGATTGTTATGGGAGAAAATTCCCAAATAAGATATGCCCAGATTGTGGCACCATACCAAAGACTTAAAACTGTAATCTCTGCTTCAACAAAGAAGGGTCCGAATATTTGGATGTGATTTGTCAGGGTTTTTCTTTTCTTTTTTTTATGTATTTTAATAAACTTTTAAATCTTTTGAAAATATGTTAATGCTTTTTCTAGTCTAGTCTAGTTTTATTTAGTCTTTTGCAACATTATAAATGGACTTCATGAGTTTGCTGTAACATAACATAAATTAACATAAAGAGTATAAAAGAGATTTCACACTAGCATTTAGATGTTTATGTGCACTATATAATGGTTGCAAGAGACTATACTGATATAAGAAATGCAGCTCTTTCCTTATAATATGATTTTACTATATGATTTTCTAACAAGGTTTCCTGAAAGAGAAAACAAACACACTTCCTCTTTTGATAACATAATGAATGCGGCGAGCCTGCAACAACCATATAACCCTGCCACTGCAGTAGTATATGGCATTTAATGTTATACTCTTTGATAACATTTGATTAGATACCATGATGTGAAAAAGTCTCACATACAGTTTCAGAAACAGGTTATAAACTCTACCAGTGCTTGTTAGTAGGGTGTTACTTGTTAGTGGGGATGCCATTTTGCACCCTTTTCGAAATCTCTCACTCGCTCAGTCACTTTCAGTAATAGCTTTATCCTGGTCTTGATTACAGTGAGTCCAGAACCTAGCCTGGGAAATCTGGGTGTGAGGAAACATGGGGAGAACATGCACAGAAACTCCACACAGAAGATAACCCAATCTCAGGATCAAACCGTGGACCCTGGAGCTGTCAGAAGGCAATGCTTTCTGTCTTTCATCTGATAAAGTAAGGCAGCATACCTTTAAACTCATTCAATGTACAAAAGTGGTTCTTTAGGTATACTTGTACAATAAATGATGTAAGGACACCAAAGGTACAAAAGATGTACCCTTAAAAATACCACCCTAGTGAGACTACATGTACTAGTGCTGCAACGTATTTCTTGGCACCTGATGGGCCAGAACACCAGAACTACTGAATAGTATTTACTATAAACTTGTTAGTTCTTTAATTGTTTGTTCATTTTCAGTAAGTATGTATTCCTGGTCAGGGTTTCAGTGGATCCAGAGCCTATCTGGGAACATAGGTTGTGAGGCAGGAATACACCCTGGGTGGGACGCAAGTCCAATGCAGGGCACCACACACACCTAGGGTTTATTTAGAGTAGCCAATTCATCTACTGGCATGTTTTTTGGGACGTGGGAGGGACCTGGAGAAAACCCAGGCAGAACATGCAAAGCTCCAGACAGACAGTAATTTAAGCCTAGGATCAAACTGTTAACCCTGCTCACTGCACCAGGGTACCACCCTTCATAGTTCTTGACAATGCTTCAAACTACACATTGTATCATTACTTAACATTCATGCTCTCTGCAGCATACTGGCAAATTGCCTTCTAGAGTCAACTGGTATATACATTAGTCTAAAGAAAATGAAACATTTTGTTAAGATTTGTAGCTACATCTAAACTGTCCATGGTAACATAGTCAAACCGTTACAATCTCTCAAATCTCAATCTCAAAACACACACAACCATCACACAAACATCACACAACCCATGTTGCGCCATATACAAACTGATCCAAAGTTCAGCACATTGCACAATCATTCTTTAATTACTCCTAAAAAGAAATGTTCATGAACGCTTCACATAACATTAAAGCTTGGCATCATAAAGAAAAAGACTTACCTGACAGTTCTATAGTTTGCTTGGTAAAGGGAAACAATACATGAGTGGTGAAATGTTACTTTGGAACAAAAAGGGAGGGATTGTTCTCCTAACCATTGTAACATTGTAACTAAGAATGGTGGGAGATGAAGGCTGTGTTGGAATGATCAAGGTTCCTTTGTAACTTTCTTTGACCTTGCTTGAGAAAATGGCATCGGTGTTCCAAAAACTGTGTTGGCAAAGATGACAATTAAATACCACCAAACTACTCTTAACATTTCTGCCATGTAGTCTGTTATTTTGAACACGGCATTAGTGGACCAGTCAGTGCACTGATAATGGATTGGTGAAGCACAAATGACAAATCAACAAATGTATGTTGTTCAAATGTTAGTATTTTATTAACTTTCTATGTTCATTATATATTTATTTTGTAATATATTCAAATCTCATATTCATTCATATTTATTACAGGCTTTCAGAACACACACACACACACACACACACACACACTATATATATATATATATATATATATATATATATATAGATATATATATATACACACACACACACACACACACACACACTGAAGAAGAAAATCTTTTAGGATTTTCAAACTCCCACAGCAACCACTGTAATTTCCAATAACTTTTCAATAACAAGATATTATTAAAAGACAAGTTTAATAAAATAGTGTGATAGAATATGAGTTCTAATAAATTAAGATCCTCCAGGACAACCTGAAATTCCAACAGGATTTTTTGACAAGGGACATTACATTTACTGACAAGAAAAGGTACAGCTTATTACCCACCCCCTTTTTTTTCCTCTGAGAGTGTACTATATCAAAATAGTAGGTTATAATAATAAATTCACCGCTTTTATTTACACACACTAGTTAGTACAGTAGTATAGATACAGTTTTGGGAACTTTGTTTTGTTAGTTAAACGAAAGGCGCGGAGTGGTGACGTCAGAAGTTCGTATTATAACGTTCTAATCCGCGCGAGATTTGGGAGGTTAATTGGCTTGTCAATAGTGTGTCAGAAATACATATTTCTGGTCAATTACACGTAAAGAGCAAAAATGATATAGATAAATCTAAGGAAATGAGTAGGGTTTTATGGAAAAGAGTACAGACGTGGAGGGGGACCATTAAAAAACAAAACAAAAAAAAAACCAACAAATGGCGCATTAGGCTGGAAGGTGGGCTTGACGGTACGCGCGCGCTTGTGAAAGCAGAGCTGCGTGCCTGTTTCCCTGCATTCCTATGAAGTGACAATTCAAAGGCTCTCAGTGTGCAGACTTTGCTCACAGTGCAGGCAGTGTGCTCTCCCAATCTGTGCTCTCTGGTCATTTCAGCGAGGCTGATATCTCTTCGCTCTCATTCTGAACAAGCCATAAGCAACTTTTTAAGACGCGCGAGCTGTCCTCAACGTTAACACGTCCGTGTTTGAGGTGAGTGGTCTTACAACGGAGCCGATGTGCACGTGCTGAATACTGGGTTCTGTTATAATGCATGTTTGGAGTATTTGCGTTTGTTGCACGCGCGACTTCTTCAGCTTCTGTTAGGTTTGTATATGTTTGTGTTGGTGTTGTTTCATCCTTTAGAGCCTTGTTTTGAATGTTCATGCATAGGTCAGTTGAATGAACTGTGTTGGATGTGCAGAGATGATGCTCCAAAGGTTTAGTGCTCATGGGTTCCCAGCCCTGCTGGGGGAAAAAAACAAAACAATAGAAACCCTCATAGAGTTTGTAATGGGTTTAATGGAAACTGTAATGGTCCCTGTGGATCTCTACTGGTAATTTGCTGCCTTCAGTTTAGTGGATGCCATTAAGGACTAATATGGGTTTTAATGGTTAGCTGATGGAATGTAATGGTATTTGTAGTAGAAACCATTAGAATTTCATTGATGGTTTGCCAGCAGGGAAACCCTTCAACCTAGATTATTTACCTTCAAGTAGGCTAACATTATGTGAAATTTAACTAATAAATGCCCAAACCTGCCTCTTTCAGTTTGTGTAATATATAAATATTGTCGTCTTTACTATTTTTTTGTATTTTTATTATTGCAATTTGAATATAAAAAAAACTACTGACATTGCAACCCAGCGACATTGACATTTCTGTCATAGTCTTCAATGCCACCACCAATAAACCCCTTGGGGTTCATGAACTGTAAGGTTATTAGACCCTGTCTTCACCTAATGCATTTACTGGCGTCTGAAAACTGCTGTTGTTTTCATTCCAGTTGCACAGTAGACAAAATGCATGTGGCAAGTCTGCAGTATGCAGACTATTTGGAATGCATTTGAAGCTATTTTTCTGTGTTAAAATTTTGTGAAATTGGTGTATCTGTAGTTGTGATTTCTCCATCTTTGACGGTGTAACGTAATACGCTGAGGTTTTGCCGTTTTTTTTTTTCCAGTGGCACTTGGGCTGCTGATCTCCGTTCTTGGTTTTAGTGGCCTCATGGAAAATTTTATCAAATGGGATTGGCTTGGAAATGGAGGTCATATTGTTTGTGACCTTTTAATGAACCTTTGATGATCCTGGATCTAGGATCAAATTATTGCAGCTCGTTTGTAATGGCAGTAAAAAAGAAAGTTTAAACGCAGGAATCAAGTCGGCTCTGTTTTGGTCTGGCTAAAAGTTTGCTGCTGTTATCTCTTTAAATTTGACCAAAACACAAAGTCCATTTCCTCAACTGACACTGATCCAGAAATGCTATAAAAAATGTTTTATGTCCCTGTTACACTAACAGTTTGGAGTTCAGCCAATAAAACACTGTTTCAGGTCAAACACTCGCCTGTTGATGTGTCAAATCCTGTTCAATTAAACGACTGCATTGTTTATGCTAAGATGGATTTGTTGTTCCTAATACCTTATTTTAATGCGCCATTCACGTGAGTGTATGTGTGAAACTTGAACACACCTACATTTTATGTGGCAAAACTGGTAGCTCTGAGTTATCAGGCCAACACATGACACACCCACTGTCAAAAAATCAGTTGGAGGATTGTCAGAATGAAAGAATGTTATGAGTAAGTCTATGGACCAGGTGATCTCTATGTATGCAATTATGAATCCATACAAATTCATTCTACAGAATGTATGTATTTATATCAGTTCTACAAATCATGATTGCCTGCCGTTATCTGGTTCAACTTGTGCTTTATTATCGAGACCCATATCGTCTTCCCAGTTTGTGTTTTTGATTGTTTCACTGTCAGTTGTTGGATGTCGTCTTGTGTGTCTTCAGCGAGTGGCGCAGTTTTGTCTTGCTACAGCCTGCCTGCTTTTGAGGTAACCTCATTTAGTCATGGATGCAACTCTGCTCTAGTTGTTTAGCCTGTGTGGCTTTTCCCCTCCTGGCCTAAGCCCAGATGTGTGTGTTTTGTGGTTGTGTTAGCTAGTGGGTGTGCATGATTCAGGGGGCGTGGGGGAGGGGGGGGGGAAATTCCCGTAATTCCCCAAACTTCCATGCCTAATCACACAGCTTCACACCCTCCCTCGCCGCCAGTCTGGAAACAGTTGAAACAGGTTGCTGATGATGGAGGTAGGCATTTTGGAGAAAAGATTTAAATCAGGATTAACTTCTCATCCATTAAAATTGGCTCCAAGTTTTTGTTCGCACTGGATTTCTTTGTAGCCAGTCTGTTAACTTTGATCAGTTACAGTGTTTATTTGTAAAATGCACTTGCTAAATGAATGACCTGTTCGTGTTTGAGATCTGATATGCGACCTTTTACACTTAAGTAGATGTAACAGTTTTATTGCGCTTATGAGCTCATTTGGGAATCAACCTTAGCCTTCAGCACTCACGTCTGACTCTGAGGCATATTTAGCGAGTGTGACGTGAAAGCCTGTTACCTGCGAGCGTTTATTGTAAAACTGAGGGTGTGTTCTTTTTCATCTCCCACAATCACCTTGTTTACACAACGGCTGAGGTGCTCGAGAAACACAACGGGCATGTTTTACTTATTGTCAAGTTGAAGACGAGGCTAGGTGTTAGTCGATAGTCGATGCATCTCCTGAAAAAAAGAAATAACAAGTTAGGGTGAAATGTGTTTTCTGTTTTGGATAGTGTTGTACAGAAGCTTTTAACCACTGAGAAGATTTAGATGGTGATTTTGATATGTGTGGCTTAACTGTATAGTACTTTTGATGTTTTCCATCTTGGTGTCAATGATTTTTCTTCTGGACCCCTGTCCTTCCCTCATGATCTCGACACTGAACCCTGAAAGAAGGCTCCATGTTGCATTAGCTCAGAGATATATAACTGTGTGTGTGTGGGTGTGGGAACTATAGTGGTGGACCTTGACTGGCTGAACAGACCCAAAATCAATAGAACTAATCCCCCCTACTTTTCTAGTCAGTTTGGGCTGCCCCCAGCAAGGCCCCACATTCCAGAGGCCTACACATTTTTAAAGTGGGATTTTATTTTTCCTGATGCTCCAGGGCTGATTTTTTTTTTTTTTTTTTTGGCCAACTGTGATTTTCTCAGAGAAAACTATTTCTCAAGTACACGAGAATCTCACCTGATCCAAAATGGCAGCTAGAATATCACTTAATGTCTGCAAGGTTCCTGCTCTGTTTTCTTTTTTTTCCCAGTGGTTTTTGGAGGCCTTGCTTACCAGTCAAGTAAAATTTACTTTAATGGTATACTTGCTTATTAATGTTTATTTGTTTTTCCCCTATCTCTCCTTGTTTTTGCAGGCCATCAGATCTTGAGAGTAGAGGTTGGAGAAGACAAGGCTGAGCATTACGCAACCTGGGAGTGCCGCTCCTTATTTTGGAACTGAATTCTTCTTTTGCTTCCAACAAAAGTGACTCTTTTGGAACCGATATAGTTTTTTAAAAAAAATCCAGAACTGTGATTGAGTGCTTTTGTGATATGAGGGTTTGTGTGGAGGAACAGGTTGGAATTGGACTTCCTAGCATCTCTGTATCTTCGGAGAAGGCTGCTGTGATTCTGGGAGTCGGAATGGAGGCAAGAGCGGCTTCTTCTTTGACAAAATTCAGAAATCAGATGTTATCGTTTGGTTATGAGGCACATGAGAGAAGAAACTCAGACCCACTGATGTTTTGTTCATGTTCACATAGTCTACATCCAGCAGAGGATTGCTGTGACTCTAAATCATCTGAACAGATACGTATGGACTGTGGTACAAGAAGCCCTTTGGACAGCAGATCCAAGAGCTTGGACAGTCTGGACTATTTACACAAAGACTGCTGTTGCAGCACAGTGTCATGCCGCCGGGTGGAGGGATTGTGTTGCAGCCAGCCGTGCAGCACATGTGGGCCAGTGGAAACAGACGGTTGCTGCCAAGAGGCCGCCGTACATAGTGGAGGCTGGGAATCAGGGTTTCCGAGGAGAACAGAGGGGTTTTCTTCTGCTGCGACGCGGCTTGCTGGAGAGTCGCCAAGCCTAGATGAGGAAAGGCTCGGCACCAGGAGAATCAGCTTAGCGACGCTGTTCTTGTCACGCTTCCACTGCACGTGTGCCTATGGTGCAAGGCTGGAAGCAGGAACGCAGGGCCAGGTGAATTTTAATTCTGCTCATTGCCACAACAGAGTCTTCTCGAGCCTGGAGAGGCTCAACAAGAGATCCAAAGTCAGGTGCTCGAGGATGCCCTGCCAGGCTTCCACAACCTCAAAGCCTTCCTTAACTCACCAACACAGCGATGGCGAGGCTACAGCTTCCGATAGTGAGTTCACTCACAAGAAGGAGCGGTCCACTGTCCTGGTCCGGAGGTACCTCAAGAACAACCAGAAGGTCTTGAAGAAGGTGTGCACCGGCACCAGAGCGATTGTGAGGACTGGTCATATATCAGACCGAGCATGGCAGGCTGCTTATGGAAGAAGATGTCGTCTGAGCAAGGCCTATACCTTTGTAGACACGGAATACAGCAGAGTGCTCCATGCCATCCAGCTCCAGGTCTCCAGAGCTCTTCTCTCCTATTCAGGGGTCAGACTGGAGCAGGTAAGTTGTTTGCTCTTCATAGTATGTCTTCATGTGGGATGAATGGTTCCTTTGTGGTCAGGGTGTTATGAGTATTATGAAAGGCCTCTCTCACAGAGTCCCCCCCCCCCCCAATTCCAAAGCTGAATTCAGGATAAGTGTGGAATGCTCATCTTTGAGCAAACGCACATGTAATTATAATTTGTTTTGAACATATTCAGTGATAGACTGAGGTGTATAGCTGTTTATCACAGTGTGTTGAAATTTTAAAAATTTACATGTATTTAGGCAATTTGGGTTTCTTCGAATTAAATATGCATACATTTGAATACTCAGTAAAGTCACAAATTTAGTCTTTTGATGTGGTTTGAAGACACTCTCAAGAGAGACTTTTCCAGAGTAGTTTGCTGAAATTTTTTTTCAAAAAAAGTTTTGATCAGCTTTTTTGATTAGTCAAGAAAACACTGTGCACTGTTAAAAAAAAAAATCATTTCTTCCATTCTTCAGTGTATATAAAATGTAATGTGAATCCAACAACACTCACTTCTTAGAGGAATTACTCTATAATATCCTTCTCATTAGTGATGGGAACGAACATCTAAAGAGTTCATACATATGCAGGTCATCTAGAAGCCTGTGGTTCTTTAAAAAGACAATGCGGGTTAATGTATTTCCGCTGTAGTAAGTGTGGTTCATAAAGGTTTATAAAGGAATTTGACCTGCATATTATGTATAGTGACGCACAAATTGACCTGACAGTATACAAGACTTTCAGGGATATTTGACATGTTTGTGCTGTGGGCGGAGCTAAGTTTCAGATAATATTGCTAAGTTTCACATAATGCTGTGGTCTCAAGTGTAAAAAAAACAACAACAGTAAAATGACTTTTTGTTGTTATGATATTTCTGCTACTGTAGTGTAAGAGAAGACTTATTATAGATGTTGTTTATCAAAATTCTACTAAAAATGACTAATAATGAAGCTGTGAGTTGAATTACTGTATGCAACTGTAACGGTATGTTACTATGACTGCAGCTGTTTATAGGTAGAGCATTAATTTAGTACTGACTGGAAATACCTGTGCTTAATACGGTTTGGATGCACACCTTCCAGCCAATCCGAATCAAGTATTCAGACAGACCATGGTATAGGGATTATTAACTTGCATGACTCCTCAGATTTGATTCAAGTCATTTCATGTACATTTTCAATGGAACAAAGTCTGTTCAACAGTATGAGAGCATTTATACCCATGATATATGTCAAGACTTGTGTTGCATCCTGGATGCCTGTTTTCAGTTGATGTTTTTCCCTCAATAACTACATTATGAAGTGTTTTAAAATATTGACACTTTTTCCAGCGTACAGTCTCCATGGTTGGCAGTACTATGTGAATCTGACTAATATGACGAACAGGCAGTGATTCTGTGGATCCAGTGCCCAATGGAAAAACAGCCACTAGGGTTTTCCTTAATATGACAAATCATGGATATTTTGCAATGATGCAGTCGTCTAAAAAGTGTCAAGCCCATTGAGAGCAGACAATGCATGGTTTCATTTATTTAGGTGCACAGAATTTCTTGCAGCAATACAGGACTATGATTTATTAGAAGGCCACTAGGTTTTGCAGTAGGTCAGAGTCATAAACGGAAGCAGATCTTTGACCGATGGTCTTGTAAAACCTGCTGCTTGTTGTGCTTAGGATCATTACAGACCGTTCTGACTGGTTAGGACAGTGGAGCCCCTTGTTTAAGATCCTGCTGTGGCACTGCACTAGTTAAACACATTAGCGTTTTATTGCTCCTCTGTGGCACCAGACTGTGGCATACTTTACTACTAAGCTCATTTTTGACTTGTAAGAAGAACAATGAATAGGTTATCTAAATTGTATTAAAATGAAATAATTGCAGGATTGTTCCCATATGTAAGAGTGAGATCAGTTAAAATCAAATCAAGCTGTTTTTGTAAAGTCCAGAAAGACACAGGTTATCGTAATTGTTCTACATATTCCAAAGACATTACTGTTTCAATTAACTGAAGAGATTCTGTTTTACATCTGTGCTGCTTGGTGTAAATATCGCTGAGCTGATCCTGCACGGTTTTGAGGGTTTAAGCTTCTTGTTGTGGTGGCGCAGTAACTGCGTGCAACACTCAACCAGGGGAGAGATGGAAAGGGGGGAGCGGCAGAAGAGAAAGAGAGCTGCTCGTATTCACCAGGCCAATCTGAAGCCTCCAGAGACTTTGAGGTTCAATAGTGAAGGTGCACACATGCCAGCATTCTTTCCATGTGAGCTTAGGGTGGTTGTATTGAGCACAAACCCTGCTGTTTCCATGCCAGAATAATTCACATAATTTAATGGGCTGCGGAATTATGCTGGCCGCTTTTCCATAATGTGGTTCTTCGTGTGTTCTTGTTCACACAATTTGGCCTCTTGCTTCTTGCAGTCACCTTTAACTGGAGAATAAATTTAAGCCACAGTGTTATTTATGTGGCCTGTCTTATGTGATATTTAATTATGGTCTTGTTTGCTGTTCCTGCCTGGTAGAAGGATAAATACTGTTTCCACAGCTACCCTGGTTTTGGCCTTATCTTACCTTTTATGAGGTTATTTAATTGGTGAAGATGCTTCAGGTCAGTCTCTCTCTCTCTCTCGCACTTTACTCACCACTTCAGCTAGTGCACACCTGGCCTTTTTAATAAAACCCCACAGTCCTCCTCCCAATTAGTCTGAGAACCTTCCTTTCATTAGACCATGAGCTGTTTGCCCAGTCCACTCCATGGTTTGCTCTCAGTAATTGACTTGGCTGTCAGCAGATGTTTGCCAACCCCAAAGCTCCCTCCTCTATGTTAATAGTCCTTTGACACACAACTGAGAAGCGTCTGCTAATTGTCTATCTCATAAAGTAGCCATAGGAGAGGAAGTATGGTAGGTCAAGCCTGGACCTCTCCTGCCCTTGGCTTTCCGTCCTGCATTCCCAGTGGAGCCACAGTGCAAGACACTGGGGGATTTTTTTTTTCTCTCTCTTGTCAGCTCAGCAGGGCTTATGGGACTACAGGGACTAGAACAAGAACAAGGCAACACACTGGCAGCACATGAAAACAATCATCATATTCATCGACTGGATTGTAGCCAGTGGTTTGCTTCGTTGTAATAGTATGACCGAACTGAAAAAACTGGCGAATGGGGACTGCTGTAACTTTCCTTGTCATCAGAGGAAATGAGTGCAGAGCAGCAGAGTTCAACAGTACAGGAAGATAAATACAGCCTGGCGAAGCAGTGGTATGTGATTCCCTGATTAGTGGCTGTTATACATTGGCAGCGTTGACACAATTCTCCAAACAGGTAATGACTAATAACTCATGTGATAAGAGTATTTCTCATCATCAACAGCCACTGAGGATGATGTTAGTGGAAGAATTAAACACGAGGCATGTTCTCAGGGCAATGATGAACGACGTTTAACAGTAAAAGGCCCAAGTTATAGTACAGTTGTTAGCTTCTCAGTAATGGGGTTCCCATCAAGCTCTATGTACTTCTGAAATATAAAAATCTAAATGAAAACATCAGAAATGTATTAATTGAGCTAATCATTAATCACAGACTTATTTGTATGCTTTGGGGGAGGTGGAATTATTGCTGTATGGCTAAAGAGACGATACCTTAAAGGGAGATGGAAGCTAGTTTTTGTTGTTGATGTTGAAAGTGCGTTGTGGTCTCTGCTTTTCTGTGTGTTCTTGGTTGGAGCCTCTTTAGGATATTCACGTAAAAGTCGAAACACATAGTGTTTTCAACCAGCAGATGAGAAAAAGTTAAAGTTGTACGTAATCCCAGAATCCATGACCCCCCCCCCCCCCCCGATTAGCAATAACCTGCAATTCATATGCGTGATTCATATGCATGGCACATAAATAACCCGTCTGCGCAGTTGTCCAGGCCACACCTTTGGCTTTCCCTATGCACTAATGGAATATGCGAGTGGGGGCGGTTGAAGTTGGGCCAGCTATTACAGTTTGTTAAAATATGAATCTGTGGGATACTGAACAAACGGCATATTTATGTTTATTCTGGTTCCTTTTAACATGCAGAGAAATGATTTATAAATGCAACATCCGGTGTCGCCCAGATGAGGATGGGTTCCCTTTTGAGTCTGGTTCCTCTCAAGGATTCTTCCATATGTTGTCTCTGGGAGTTTTTCCCTTGTCCACAGTCAAGTGTGCTTTGCTCCTTATGGATGCATTTAAAATCTATATCCTGTATTTCTGTATCGCTGCTTTGTGACAGTGTCCATTGTTAAAAGCGCCATATACTGTAAATATAATTTAATCGAATTGTGTTGAATTTGCTTCATAACACTAGTGTAAATTCAAGTGTTTGTGCAAGTGGAAAAATAAATGTATGTGTGGTGTATTTTGTAAAAATACAGCAGGAGGGTTGGGGTCATGTTTTTACACTTGTAAGTTGTATGTCTCAATAAGTTTGTGTGCGTTGAAATGCTGATTAAAATAGAAACCTAGATGGTGACTAAAAACACCTCAGAATACTTTCGTTGTAAATCGGCCGTAGATGATTTGTAGTGGATTAACCTGAACTCAATTGCGCGATCTGATGATGCTTACCATGTAGCTCTTGTTCTGTGTGAACCATGCTAGTTTTTTTTTTTTTTTTTTTTTTTTTTTTTTAGTTTGAAGGTTGATTTAAAAATTTTTTGGTGTTTGAAAACAAGATTGTGTACAGATAAGCGATAACATGATTTGCGCCTTTAACTTTCCTTACTATACATGATACGCTTTTGAATCATGCGCTATGTTATGCACCAGATTGAAATTCGCAGACCTGCAGGAAGGAAGTGACGCTTTCTGATAAGACTGATCTCACTCTCACTAGCGCACACAACTATCATTGCGACCTCTGTGCCAAACACAATACTGGAAAGGACAGGACAGGGGCCACCAAGGGGATCACAATATGGGGAACAGAGTATGCTTTGTCTCTCTTGATCTTTTCTACTCTATAAGCTCGTGCTTACAAGCAGGTCCTACTCCTGAGACCAGCAAACTCTCAAACTGACGTCTCTATGCCTCTGTGACTACCAGGTCTCATTTACCTACAGCACAGGTTCACAATCCTGGTCCAAGAGTACCCACTCTCTTACATATTTGAATGGTTTCCCTGCTCTAGATTAGTTGAATTAGGCATGTTGTGAGCAGGGAAAATTAAACTAAATATACAGGATAGTGGTAGTCCAAGACCGGGTTTGGAAACCTATGATGTACTGTATAAAGATGACAGTGATAAGTAGTGTATTTCTATCCTTATCACTAAATTATTCCTTAAAAAGTAGAAATATAAGGCTATCCGATATCAGCAGTCGCTGATAAAATTTTGGTTCCTCCAAAAGTTTCTTCCTCCTATTCTGATGAGTTTTATTTGATCTGGTCATCCTTGGCTTGCTTTGTGATGGTTAAAGTGTTGATATCTGTAAGACACTTTGAGATCTGGAATACTTGAAATGTGCTGTAAAGACCGCTTGAAAATTTGAACTAAACTAATCTAAATTTAATAAGCTTCTGTTCAATTCACAAATGGACTTTTTATTGAGATCCACTGCAAATGTATAAGCCACATGGGCTAATGTCTGCATGTCTGATACTTTTTAATTTTTTTTTTTTTTTTTTTTTTTAACTCCAACATATGAATGGCTTTTCCTAGAAAGGACTTTCCTGGCATTTCCAAGAAATTGCTGATTTGAGTTGTTCTTTCGGCTGCTCGTGTTAGGGGTTGCCACAGCGGATCATTGGCCCGCATGTTTGATTTGGAACCGGTTTTACGCCGTTTTCCCTTCGACGCAACCCTCCCATTTTATTCGGGCTTGGGTTCGGCACTCAGTGGCTAAGTTGGAACTCAGGCCACTGCCACGGGATCCTTAGCTGCTAGACCACCAGGGAACACATTGCTGATTTGAGTAACAGATGGAAAATAACCCATGAGCATTCATCTTGACAAAAGTATATTGGTTGGAATTTTTAGAAACATGAACGAAGATATCAAAGTGTTACTGTGTGTATGTATTTTTTATATATATATATATATATATATATATATATATATATATATATATATATATATATATATATATATATATATATATATATAATATAGCCTATTTGAACTTGGTTTTTTTCCTGTGGCATAGGACTTGCCTGAAAACATTGCATGCACTGTATAGCGGAGAACTGTGCAACAAAACAAATCTCTCTTTGACAAATGTGAAAATACCAACTTATACTGAAAACAAAGACTTTGCTTTACCGAAAGTCTGTGAATCAGTTCTAGAGAATGACGGGAAATCTTCGTTACTGCGTAATACACACGTGACCTTGTGAGAAGTCAGGTGTGTGAGTGGGTGTAAACATGGCAGGACAGCACTGATTATAGACTATTCTTGTCTGAGAAAGCATGCTAGTTCATGCCTCTGGTTGAGTGACAAAGTGATTGAAATGCAAGTTTAGTTACCAAGACAGCAAAGCTCAAGGGAAAAAATGGATCAAAAGGGCAGAAGATTCCTCACAAGAATCAGGTGCTCTCCAGTGCTCTTGGAAGGGTCTTGCGGAGACAAACGACTGGTCTGCATCCCACTGTTTGAGCTGTTGTTAAAGATTTTTTCTTGCTGGGACTAACCAGTGTTTATTCGTTAGAACACCAATTACAAGAGCAGACTCAGATGTTTCCTTGAAAGGCTGCTTTCAGTAATCAGTAAATAGGAAAGGCATTGTTTATATGGACTTTCAGATGCCTCATGAGCTGAGGGCACACGCTGTGTCTCAGTTTGAGAGACACTGTGGATCTGAGGAGTATGAAATAATAAAAGCAAGCACGTTTAACACGTTCTCCCAGCTCTGCAATCTGGGAGAGCCTCAGAGTAGATGTCTTGTTCCAGTTAGGGTGGTTTGGTCAGATTATGAGGATGCCGCTTTGTTGGTGACCCCAGAGCAGACCAAAAACCTGCTGCAGAGATTATATCTCACATTTTGGTTTGTGAATTTCTGGGGATCTTCCAGGAGGAGCTGGATACAGTCTAGACTGACCCGAACTCAACCCCATCCAAGAAAAGCTCAATAGAAAATCAGTGAGTGAATGAGCAATATAACGATGCATGTTCGAGAGCCTTCCTGTTAAGGGATCACCTCGGGAGATAATTGAATGTCATCTTTATAAGAAGTGACAGTGCGTGCTAGAACAACAACAAGGTTTCATAATAAACGTTTCATGTTAAAATGGAAACAGGACTGTCAAGGATTACCTAGCCCAGCTTGTGGGAGTGTACCATCATCCTGCAGGTTTACAGTTCCAAACGTAGTCTACCGCACCTGGATTTGATATTCAGATGCTTCTCCAGACATTGATTGACTCTTTCAGGTATGTTCAAATCTGTTTTCTATTTAACTACCATCAGGAACAGGCTTGCAATTCTCCTCTCGTGACATGTTAAAAACATTTTTGACCGCAGTGGAGCAGCTTTTGCGTAGCCTAAAGTGTTACTTCTGGCTTTTATCTTCATTCTCCTTGTTAGAGCTTAATAATTAGCTGATGAAGCAAATCAAGTGTGTTAGTTCAGGGGCAGCACAGAAGAATGCAGAGCGTGGGCTCGTGGGAATAACTGCTTAAAATCAACAGCTTCTCCAGTTGTCTAATTAGCATTGTTGTGCAGGGTGGTGAACGTCGAGGAATGTGCCTAGTCGGCTGCTTTTCACAAAACTTTCTGGAAAGACAATACCATGCCTAACAGCCAAACCAAAAGCAGGGAGCAGAGTCGTTTACGTAAACATGATGCCACCATGTGGGAATATTGAATGTCCTAATTTGTTTATTGGCCTTGTAGTGAGCCGAATACGCTTCAGACACTCTTTAATAGATTCTGGCAGCACATGACTAATTGAATGAGGTAGAAATGCATTGCAGTGACGGAAACTATGTTTTTCTGCTTTTGATATTTCAATGTTTTGAGCATGGCGTGTGAGCATAATTTTGTCTTGGGAAAGTGGAAAGGGTTTAGGTCAGCATCCATGCTGAACTCTCTTGAGGGATGTAGCATTCCCAGAAGTAATCTGTCTGGGATGTGTATTTGTGCGTGTGTGTGTGTGTGTGTCCATGTGTCATGGAAAGCAAACAGCTTGGAGGTTATGGCAGTTTATGCTGTATAATTACATTAGGCCACTGACAAAAAGAGAAAACGAACTGTTTAGTTGATTCTGACCAACAGGTCTACACTCCTGGGCAAAAAATTGGGCCAAGCCCAAAATGGGAAAATATCTCGCTTTTACTTATCTTAATTTCAAACCATTGGTCAGAAAATTAGCATGAATTAAACAAATTCACTCCTGAGACCTCTGCTCGTTTACTTTTGCTGCAGTTTGGGGAAAAGCTAGAAACAGGGAAATTGACATAGTCTTCTTGTACAAAAAGTAAAATCGTGATAATGATTCAAATGTTTGCTGTAAAAATGGAAGTGGTAGCTCAGTGGTTAGGACGTTGGAATTCTGATCAGAAGGTCGTGAATTCAAATCCCAGTTCCGCCAAGCTGCCTCTGCTGGGCCCTTGAACAAGGCCCTTAACCCTCAATTGCTCAGTTGTATAAAAAAATGAGTTAAATACAAGTCACTCTGGATAAGGGCGTCTGCCAAATGCCACAAATGTAAATGTAAAATTCAAACTAACACATGTCTGGGTGCACAAAATCTCAAAGTAAAAATAAACTAAAAATTAAAAAGAAATAAATTGCAAGTTTCCCACAAGACTCGAACATTTAAAGAAATCAAAGGGAAAAGCTATCCCATAAGTTACTTTATCTATTTGTTTAATTCTTGCTAATTTCCTGACCAATGGTTTGTTGTTAAGACTTAATATTTTTCCATTTTTGGGCTAGGCCTTTTGTTTGCCCAGCAGTGTACATTCAACACACAACATTTGAACTATATTTCTTAAAAATCTCTTCCTACAAATCTCTCTGACCGATGTAATAATACCTTAAGACTTTGCTTTACCAAAAGACCATGATTCAGTTCTAGTGAATGATTGGAAATCTCCACTACTGTGTAATACACGTGTTGATGCAGGACAAATGTAAGGTGTGTGAGTGGGTGTAAATGTGGTAGGACAGCACTGATTATACACACTACTGGAAAGAGAAGGCATGCAAGTTCATGCCTTTGGTTGAGTGACAGTAATTGAGATGCACGTTTTTTTTTGCCAAGACGATAAAGCTCATTGGAAAAAATGGATCAAAAAGGTAGAAGAATCCTGAAAAGCAGGTGCTCTCCACTGCTCTTGGAAGGGTCTCTAACATCACCCCACCGTTTGAGCTGCTGTTAAAGATTTGTTTTGCTGGCATTGTTTATTTGGACATCTGTTGGGGCCTAATACCCCTGTATAGTGACATAGACACTATACTGTAAAAACAGCACCGTCAATCGGATGAAACGTTAAACCGAGGTCCTGAATCTACATGGTCATTAAAAATCCCCCATTGGCCCTTCTCTTTCATGGCCCCCTAACAATGGCTACATCACTCTCTCCTCTCCATTAATAGTTGGTGTGTGGTGGGTGTTCTTGTGCACTTGGGTGGTTGAGGAGATCCCCCCCATACTATGTGAAGCGCTTTGAGGGTCTAGAAAAGCGCTATATAAATGTAACTGTAAACATTTGAACTATATTTCTTAAAAATCTGCTCCTAAAAGGTACTTTTAGTACTATTAGGACTGATCGATGGAATTTCAAAGGTTTGGGGTATTCGTAATCCTTATTTATTCAAAATCAACAACCAAAAAAAAAAAAAATTCACTATTCTTATGTTTAATGGTTTAATAAACCAATAAAGTCAAATGGTTTGTTTTTAGAAGACTGTTGGAATTTCCTAAACGTTTTGGCTAATGGAGCCTTGTTGCTTTAAGTGGTCAGTCATTAGGGGTCAGTAGAGGTCTGTCACTAGGAGTACAGCCAGAGATTTTTCATTACCATCACTGTCCGGAACATGATGGGCCTAACAGTAAAATAAGTCAATTACATAATGAATGTGCCATCATATTATAGCATTGTTGTTTTATTCTGCTCATTTACCTATTAATTGGATGCCGTTTCACTGATTTTTATGTAGCGCCTTCTAATACATTACTCTGGATAAATAAATAACTACTTTGAAAGATTTATGAATAAATTAGGTTTATGAGTATATTATAATACTGTCTGCTTATGTTTTTTTTTTTTTTAAATTATTATTGAAGATATGCTGAATAAAGGTCACTTTAGAGAAAGCTTCACCATATCTATCTATCATTCTATGTGTGTGTGTGTATGTAAATAAATAAATAAATAAATAAATAAATAAAACATACTTTTAAATCTATTTCAGCTATATAGTAGGTCCCTGTGTATGTTGTTACTATAGCAACGATAACCCATTAGAATGAGCGAATTTATATAAACCTTGTAGCCGGCTGTCCTGTCTTTGGAAGTTAGTCAGCACCTTCTGACCAATCAGAATCAAGCAAGAACATATAATATATGTAAGGGATAATCCACGGCTAGGCGTGCGTTACATGATTTTAATGTAACTCGTACCTAGCCATGGATTATCCCGCTTATACCATGGTCACTTGCCAGCATTGACAAGTTAAAGCTGTCATTGATGTTTGCAGTACAAAATTTGACTGAAAGGATAAAAATAATGATTAATTTGAGTTAGTTATTGTAGATACGGGTCATTAGATCTATAATTCTGCACTTTCTAAATCATACACGGAGATAAAGTAGTGCGATAAGATTACATTTATATGAATGAATTGTAGTATATAGCTATGAGAGAGCAAGAGAGAGGGATTGTGCGTGTGTAAACCTGCGTCTGTGTCACGTCTCTACTAATAATGAAGCTGTGAGTTTCACTACTGTATGCAACTGTAACTGTATGTTATTATGGTTACATAATTGTTTATAGTTTATAAGCAGTGCATTAATTTAGAACAGTGATTAAACTGACCGAAATTACCTGTGCATAGTACAGTTTGAACACACACCTTTCAGCCAATCAGAATCGAGTATTCAGACATACAATGGAATGTATGTATAAAATTTAGATACCTGATAGTCCCATTCATTGTATTTCTGTCTCATGCCCAGTATTCTTAGGATAAGCTCTGTATCCAGTGCATATTCGCTCCCAGTGCATATAGTCTGTCCTATTTGAAATGCACTGTAGTTTTTTTTTGTTGTTGTTTGTTTTTGTTACAGTTTTGAAGGAGAGTTGCATGTGTCCTTTACAATGTGGTTATGTAAATATGTTTTTTTAATAGAAAATTTTTTTTTTTACTCCATTTCCAAACCCTATAATAAATTTCAGATGCCTAGAATGTGTTGTTTTCCCTGCTATACTCCAACTAATCATCTAGTTAATGTCATTTCTGAGTCAGTGTGGGTGTGTTGGAGCAGAGATACTGTAAAAACAGTAAAACATGCAGTGCAGTCTCATATTAAGTAACATGAGATTAGTCCAAATCTAATGTAGAACGATTGCACAACCAGAGCACAAGAATAAGAAAACTAACAAAATCACACAAAACATACAACAGACATTGGAGTAAATACCAGCGTGTGTAAGCAACAACAGTATTTCTAGATTTTAATATGGCAGTTAAAGTCTGTATTTTGGGAATATTTAAATGAACATTGTGCCTACACACCCAATCGCACAATATTTATCACTGGATGAGAGTTCTGTTAAAGTTTTAATAATTTGGCAGCCACAATTGAATGAGATATACACTAATAATTAAAAAAAAAAAAAAGATTTTGAAACCAGCATTAGTTAAAGCACAATGCCGCTGTTGTAGAGTAGAATGCAGATGAGCTATAAGGCCAAAAGTGTGTGTGGACACCTGACCATCAGACCCATATGTCTTACTTTCCCATAAAGTTGTAATTGTCCCACAGTTGTATTGGCTGTGTTTGTATGCTGTAGCATTATTTCCCTTCACTGGAACTAAGAGGCTCAGACCTGTTCCAGTATGGCAATGCCCCAGTGCACAAAGTGAGGTTCAAGAAGACATGCTATATTTGCTAAGGTTGAATTGGAAAGAACTTGAGCCCTGAATTCAACCCCACTGGACATCTTTCTGATGAATTAGAGTGCCGACTGAACCCCATATCTCCTTGCTTGATCTCAGTGACTACGTTTACATGGACAGCAGTAATCTAATTATTGACCTTACTCTGAGTAAGATAATAATGTGATTAAGGTGTTTACATGAGTCGCTTTTAGAATACTCCTGTCATGTTCCTGTTTTACATGTTTTAGAACAGCCCGCATCATTACGTCACCGCGCCACGCCGTCCGACGTCCCTCCAGAATTTCACGTATCAACATACAGTTCGTCTTCATAATGGTAACATGTACAGTTTTGGGTGTTTTTATTTATTTTATTTTTTTTACGAACGCTTTAAGTGCAGTTAATTATTTGTAATGCTGTACGTGCTAATAGACAACTGCTTGAAGCCGTGGGCTGCGTCCCAAACCGCGTACTTACCGTCTATATAGTAGCCGAGATACATGTATTTTTCCCCACTACGGGCCTATAGTAGGCAAGTATGCGGTTTGGGACGCAGCAGAACTCTCTTGTTCGCCGTAAAATGTTGAGGACTGCCGAGTGTGATCGTGTCCTGTCGCAAAATGCGGTGAAAACTCTCATATGACGTTCATAATGTGATTAAGGTGTGTACATGTCTGTAATACACGTCCATAATGCGACTAAAACAGGAATACTCCACCTGTCTTAATTCGATTAGAGCTTAATTCGAGTATGACCTTAATTAGATTAAGGTAAGTAAAAATAGCTGTTTACATGGTAGTTTCTTAATCAAAGTATGGTCTTAATCGGGTTAAGAGTGGATTATTGTTGTCCATGTAAATGCAGCTATTGATACTCTTGTGGCTGAATGAACACACAGCCACACTCCAAACTCTATTGGAAAGCCTTCCCTGAAGAGTGGAGATTATTATAACAGAAAAGGGGAAACCAACTCTTTGTTAATGCCCATGGTTTTGGGTTGGACACGTATGGGTGTGGCGGTCAGGTGTTTGGCTATAGGGTGTATGTGTACAGAGGTAGACATGGAGTAGTTGTGTAGTTGTATAACACAGTTGTATAACCACATTGTGTAGCTTCTGTGGAGTGTTACCATTCTCTGTGTCTGATATGTCTGCACATTTCAGGTTTAGCTAGTATGGGCTTATCCTGTCTAATCTGGCAATGCTGCTGTCTGTTCATGAGATGAGTGATCCACTTGTTGCTGTGGATCCTAATGGAGTTAGTCATTTTTATACAACTACTTACTGTACTGTACAACTACTTAATTACTGCTGCTCGTCGTTGATGTACAAGGAAGATATACAAACAGCCATGTAAACTTAATATAATTTACCAGGCACTTGCCCAATCAGTCATACAATGTCATCATATTCAAGCACAGAGACTGCTGACTTCTAAGGGTCTCAATCCCACAACACGGATGAGATTTGTGTTTGAGTTTGATTAACATGGCACAACTGAATGAGATCATTTTTAAGCCCATGTGTACTGTTGTGTATTAGGCTTGGGCTAAATTTATTATGATTTACCATTGTTAAATAATAAAAAAAAAAAATCACATTTAACGAATTGATATCTGATATGTCCTGTTATGGCTGTCAATCTTTTACAAACAAATTGGTTGTCTAATGACCAGAAACATTGAAATGGAATGTTAGAAACACAACATTTCAGACCAAGATCCTTGTGAGTGCTTCTGAGGCTAAAGTGAAACCAGTGGATATTCCAAATGCTTATCTATAGTATAAGCTACATATAATTGCGATCAAAATGATTCGACCCCCATTGCAATTCAGGTTTATTGTCAAAATTTACAGACTTTCAGCTGTTTGCAATGAACAAATCAAACAAAAGCAACTGAAATAGTTCAACAGTGGCTTCAGTGGCTTCAAGTGGTTTCCCCAAATTCAACTGAAAACTCAACTTATAATGACTTCTCCAGTCTCAAAATTATTCAACCTCCTGAATAGAATCCCTCACAACAGCACAAATATGCAAAACAGGTGTTGTCTCAAGCATACCTGGTGTGACTAATCAAGGGCTTCATTAGTTGCACCAGGTGTGCTTGAGCTTGAACACATAAAACATAAAATACCTGAAGTGGCTATGGGCAGAAAATAAATGAAATACCTGGACTGGCTAGAAAATACATGAAATACCTGGACGGGGCAGAAAAAGGAAACTATCAGTGGTTGCAACCAGATTTCTGAGAAGGCAGGCTGTGAAAAACCCTCGAGTGACTGCAAAAGACCTGCAGCAAGACTTGGTGGCAACAAACACTGAGGTTTCAGTGAGCACAGTAAGGCGTGTACTAAACGCAGAAGGTTTCCATGCCAGAAATTCAAGACGTACAGCACTACTGACCAAAAAGCACAAGAAAATTTAGCTCAATATAATATAAATAAGCCACAGAAGTTTTGAGATTCTGTTCTGTGGAGCGATGAAACAACACTGGAACTTTTCAGTACGATGGATCAGCGATATGTCTGGAGGAAGAAGAATGAAGAAAGAACTCTCTGTCCACAGTCAAGCATGGTGGTGGCTCGGTGATAATCTGGGGCTGCTTTGCATCCTCTGGCACTGGAAACCTTCAGCGTGTAGAAGGCAAGATGGATTCATTGAAGTATCAGGAAATCATAGGAGAAAACATCATGCTGTCTGTGAGGAAGCTGAACTTTGGGTGTCATTGGACCTTCCAACAGGACAATGATCCCAAGCTTACCTCAAATTCCACCAAGGCTTGGTTGGAGAAGACGTCCTGGAAGAGTCTACAGGGCCATCACAGTCACCTGACTTGAACCCCATAGAAAATCTCTGGTGGGATTTGAAGAAGGCGTTGCAGCACGCAAAACCCAAGAATATTACTGAACTGGAGGCCACTGCTCATGAGGAATGGGCTAAGATTCCTCAGGAACACTGACAGAAGCTCTGCATCTCGTTTGCAGCAGGTCATAACAGCAAAAGGGTGCTCTACTAAATACTAAAGATGATTGCCATGAAGAGGTTGAATAATTTTGAGACTGAGAAATCATTATAAAAGGCATTTTCAGTTGAATTTGGTGAAACCACTTGAAGCATTTGTTCTGTTGAACTATTTCAATTGCTTTTGTTTGATTTATTCATTGCAAACAGCTGAGAGTAAATTTTGACAATAAACCTGATTTGCAATACGGGTTGAATAATTTTGATTGCAACTGTACATGTTGTACACACTTTTTATATAATTGTGTAAATTTAATTTTAAATAATTTTGCGTTGACTGATATTACCAGCATATGAATGCATCTACAAGTTTGTTCAATCTAAAAACATTTTTACTTGGATCTGTTTGAACAGATTAGTTTTCCCGTATGCACATTTATAACGTTACTGTTATCCATCCATACTTTAAAGAGTTGTCTCAGATTATTTTTTACTTGATATAGCATTAACCTTATGCCTCATAGTAAAGAAATGAATAATCCTTAAATGGCCGTGAATGCTGCTCGGTTCTGCCCCCTTCTGAGCATATTACACATTAGTCTCTCCCACTCTGAAAAGCTTCTCAGGAATGGTTGGTATTGCAAATGTTTGATCTGTCTACACAGTTGGACCTTTTCCAGATTCCTTTCACATGAAGGATGTCAAGGATATCCGGTGTCATGTCTAGTGTTTCACAACACTTTTGCCCCTTCTGCTGGATCCAGAATAAGGAGTGACGAAATGGCACATCTGTTATGTAAAGAAGCCGTGCAGTGGGTAGCATTGTCTGGGTCAATCCTGAGCTCAAACCCATGTTCACCCCATTGGGTTTCCTCCAGGTTCTCTGGTTTCCTCCCACTGTCCAAAAACATGCAGCTTGGTGCCCTGCAATGCACTGGTGTCCCATGCGGGATGAATTTCCCCACCTTGTGCCCAGCTTACCAAATTTGCTCACTTTGTGCCTAGGGATAGGCTCAGGATCCAGTGTGACCCTGAAAAGGATAAAGCAGTTACTGAAGATGAATGAATATTAATATTGTGCCTTTCCCAAGCTCCACGTTCAGTCCACTCGATCCTCTGCTTGATACTTTTTCAATACCGATATGATCACACTAACCAAGCTGGCTCTCTTCAAGCTTCTAATACAGCTACTGAGGATCGACTTGGTACTTGCCGTTTTGTACTGTAACTTGAAGGCTTGATATTTGCTACATTGTATATGTGCATAGAAATTGGATGACACTAAAATAGCTTTAGCTCTACATGAAAAGCAAAAGGTTCGAGTCCGAAATGAGAATTTTCCACATGTACACAGTACCGAGTCGCTTGGCTTGGCAAATCAGCGTAGGATAAGTAGTACGGTATGTCGAACCACACATGACACACACACATAAAATATGTAAAGTACAAAACAGTGCAGCTGACTCACCATGTTCATGGTATTCATGGTATGTTTGTCATTGTCGTGTTTTTATTCCTGTGGTGGTGGTGTTTTCCATTCAAGATTTAAGGATAGATTTAACATTTTTTGTAAATTGCAGTTTTAGTGGTCATGGTGTAATACTTATACGTGGCAGATACCAGTGATGCATCAGATACAAGGTATCTGCATTTTTTTTTTTTTTAATAGTGTCACCAAAACCAGCAAATACCAATTATGTTTTGTTGGTGAATAAGCAACAGCAACTGGCTGAAAGTACTTTCAGTGCAGCTCGCATTATCATTTCAGAAGAATGTGTGTTCATCATTCCTTGCAAGTCTTGATTCTTCTCTGATCATCTTTATATGTTGCCATATTCATTTGGGAAGACACCATAGAAGGTAGACAGCATTATTAGGAAAAGTTAATATACTGTCGGGGGGTTGGGGGGATTCTGTCCCGTTCATAATGCACTATTAGTACTGCTGTCATAAGGTTTATTTTCTTGTACCAGTTCTGTTTATTGGATGCGATTGGCATGAATGTTTGAAAAACATGGCTGACAGAATGGCCATACTGATTTTTATTTATTTATTTATTTAATTATAATGTCAGCTTGGTACTTAAAACGTGTATAGATGGAATAAAAAAAGTGTTATGATTTGCGTTTATTTAAATCCAATGGTCCTTTTTCTATGTTCTGTATAAAAATAAATTGTGAGCCGGGCAAACAAATCACTATGAAATTGCTTCATAGGTCTAAATTAGCAAATGTGGGTAATTTAATT
This sequence comes from Ictalurus furcatus, assembly GCF_023375685.1. Lineage (NCBI taxonomy): Eukaryota > Metazoa > Chordata > Actinopteri > Siluriformes > Ictaluridae > Ictalurus > Ictalurus furcatus. The sequence goes on from NC_071267.1 coordinate 6,886,412, forward strand.
ACATTTAAGGTATTGAAGGTGCCAGGCACACTGTACTGTTTCCTAACAAAGAGATCAAGAACATCATACTTGGGTACAATTAGGCTTCAATTCTTTACTGTCCCACTAGGAGGCACTGTGCTACAGTATCAGAATGCTTCTGAGCACAGGTACAGAGCAGGGAAATAACGTGCACTTTGTGGAGCTCACCTTCTCAGAGTAAGAACTTTTAATTTTTTTTTTTACTTGTACTTACTACACAGATGTGAAATGATTGATGTTTGTATGGAAGATGGAGGTTTACAGGTCTCACACACCATTGGATAAAGATTCACAGTACCTCTTCAAGACCTCTTCAGGGTAGTTTTGTTGTTTTTACTACTTGTGTTTTATTGTTTTTTTTTTTTGCTCTTCTTGCTGGTAGGATTGTCCATGTTTGGTTGTTAGCTTGCCGTGGTCTTGCCATGTCTCTATATTTCATTATGGTGCACCTTTCTACAATCTGTTAAGGGTTTGAAATAAGAGCATGTTGTTTAATATTCATTCATCTTCAGTATTTATCCTGATCAGTGTGGAAATGGATCTGGTGCCTCTCCTAGGAACACTGGACACGAAGCAGGAATACAGCCCGGATGGAATGCCAGTGCATCACAGGGCACCATGCACACACGCATATTCACACACTTGTTCATACCCAGGGGCAATTTAGAGTTGCCAGTCCACCTACCGGCATGTTCTTTGGAGGTGGGAGGAAACCGGAGAACCCACAGGAAACATGGGCATGGAGAGAAAATGCTAAACTCCACACAGGCAGTAACTTGAGCTGAGGATCGAAGCAGTCGTGAAGCAGCGACATCACGGTGTACATCAATAATATTAAACATTGCTATTTCTTTTATGCATCTGCCACTAGGTGGAGGAGGTGTTATGTTCTTGTGCTGAGAGATTTTTGTTAGCATGAGCTCTCAAGAACGATTGGTTGAATGTTTGCAGGATTTATATAGAATTATGATTATAACCAGCAGATGAACTAGATGATTTAGATTTTAGAATTGATCCAGAAGGGGTCAAGGTCACAACAAGGTCAACTGTATGAAATAGTTTATTTTTCAGTAGCTTCCTTCCTGTTTGAAGAGTATACAGGGGCATACAGAAGAGGCATACAAATTAGTAACATGTACTAGACTTGTTGCAAAATGCAGCTCTTTTTTTACTTGTAATATTTGCACACACCATGTCCAATCAGCAACGGACACGTGATGTTAAGTAACAGCCATCCTGATTCGAGTTAGTTATTTTTTTGTTTTTGCTGCTGTTTTTAAAAAAATATTATTTATTTAATTTTTTAAACATTCGTAATGGCGTTTCTCATCTTGTTTTTCTTTCATGATTGCTTTTGTGTTTTTCTAAATTTGCTGTTTTGTTTTTTGGTTTCTTAATGTATTTTGCACTTAAAGCGCACCTATTATGGATTTGAAACAGCCGAATTTTGTTTTAAAGGTCTCCTACAATATATTTACATGCATCCAAGGTCAAAAAACACTTTAATGTGCTCATAATTTAAATTGCAGCATTACCTTTTTCCCCCCAGTGTCAAAAATTATTCCTTCAATGATGCATTCTAAAAGATTCATTCTCTCAGAGAGCATACTCTGCTCTGATTGGTCAGATGTCCCAGTCTGTTGTGATTGGTCTACCACTGTCAGCAAGCAGCCAATTAACACCAAAGGCGGGGCTTTTTGTTACAAACCTACCTAGGTTAGTACAGGAAGCAAGTCTGGAATTACTAACGACTCGTTTCAGCTGTTCAGAATCGGTTCCTTCTTTTGGGAGTCAATAACTCAGTTTGTCGTGCGCTTTGATTTTTGAAAGTTTGCAGACTCTTACATTCACAAATAGCTCTACATGAAAGGTAACATTTGAAAAACCATAATAGGTGCACTTTAAGGCCTACTGTACTCCGGACTGGTAGCTGTTGTGCGATAGGCCTATATCTTATGGTAGACATTAAAAGTCCATTGTTTGGAGACTTGAATTTGAATTTCTCTGTGATTTTTAAATAATTGTTGTCTTGTTACTCCCCAACAGCCCCCCCCCCCAAAACCCCCTCAAAAAACCCCCAAAAATGACAAAAGCAAGTGCAGACATATAACGCTGTGAGTATTAGTGAGGTTTTCTTGTTGTCAGTTCACTTCTGATCAGCATGACAACAGCAAAGATTGACAAGGCTAATTATGAGGATCATGCTGCAGTCCTTGGCTGTAATTCTCACATGTCTAATCCCCTAATTAAGCCATAATAAAGCAAGACTTAATATCCACAGAAGGCAATTAACCAAGCAGTTCATGCACATAAGAAGAATGGCTTATTTGTCATGGATTTAAATATAGCTGAGTTTATTAAACATCTTCGGAAACCTAACACTCTTGTTTGGACGTTTTTGGGACACTTCTTCGTGTTTAAGGAAAGTTCTCGTGGTCGATACTATTTTTGGCATCGTGACTAGGTTTACAGCTAGTTTCTGATAACGCTAGAAGGATGTGAACGCGAAAAGGCCCATATTGAGACCAGAGTTTAAACCGAGGCCGTCTAGAGATTACTCCTGGTCAAGATTGCATCTCCCTTGTATGATTGCCTCATAGCCAAATAAGGGGAGCCCGCCCAAAAGCTAGACTAAGAGCTCCCCCAAGTCCCTCCTCTGTTTCACTCCCCCGGTCTCTGCAATTGATATATTTTCACTCCTAGAGGAGGAACACTAAGAGACTACACTACTGAGCTCTGTGGTGTGATTACTGCAGTTGATTTTCCTGCATATCGATGGCCAGCCATAGTAAGTACTGAAATAATGCGATTTGGACCAACTGCTTTGCCCATACCATGTATTTGAGGTGTTTATTCCTCCTGGTCATTGATTATGAATGAAGCAGTTTTGCTAAAGGTATTTTTCTGACGAGTCTCCTTTACTGCAAGGTATATCCTGTACTAGCTGTGTTTATCTTCTATAGGCAGTCATAGTTTGTGGTTAAAAACGTACCAGCACACTTTACTCAATACTGTTATCTCACTTTTAGCTTGTTATCAGTCAGTGTTGTGTGTGTGTGTGTGTGTGTGTGTGTGTGTGTGTGTGTGTGTGTGTGTGTGTCTGATTTAGAGCATCAGACAGTTGTCTGTACTTCACAGGACCTGACCAGTCACATCAGGGTCAGTCAGATTTGGACAAGTGTTTGTAGGTCATAGGTCAGGCTCAGGTGTTTCTACATCCCGGAGAATTGAATTTGAACGTGAAATGCATTAGGAGTCGTTTACAGAATGTCTCGTCACTGTTCTCATCACAGGTGCCAAGATTGGATGCCAAATCTCTGTTTAGGTTTGGCACCGGTCAGATTTTCATTCAAAACTTGGTCCTGTGACGTAGGATTGGGTAAGACTGGCTTGTGAGAGAATGTTCTTGGGTCGCAGTTTTAAATTTCAGGCCTGATTAAAACTGAGGTTTCGTCATGTGCCTGTTTGCATCTGTTCTAGCACTTTGTCCGAGAGGTGATGTTTGTTGGTAAATGACACCTTTTAGCTGCACCCATGATCGATCTACATGAATAGAAGAGGGCTTTGGCTGAACGCGCATTGTGATGACGTCACACGACACGTCCTGGCCCAAATCTGTGGAAAATCTGCAGTAATTTAGAAAAATTGCAAGCTCCTGTGAATATTGCGGAGTTTGCTTGATTTTGCGTTCATTTCTGCAATCTCAAAATTGCGAAATCCTGGAGGGACGGAATTGTTATTGTTGTTATTATTATTGCTATTATTAATCAAGCATGGCTCTGATCAAACATGGTTTGTATTCTGTGACAAGCAGCACATGTTTTTTTGGGAGTTTTTTTGTATAATGGAGTGAGGAGTACAATGTGACCTCATGAGAAAGCAGCATCTCCCTCTGTCTCCTGCACTTGACCTCACGCTTTCCCCTCTAATGTGTCCCAGTTTTGCTCCATCACTCTCGGCCCCACGTTCCACCCTCTGATTCCTCCGAACTAAATGCTGTCTCTTTCCCGCAATCTTGCTGTTTGTTTTGTTTTCCCATGGCCTTCTTGACTTTTTCCAAGTGCGAGCATCACAAACCTAATGTGTGCGAGTCTTCCTTTAGTTTTGGTTTCCAAGCTAGACTGTGTAGTGTGTGTATAGTGTATATGTGCACTCTGTGGCTCTAGTGAGACGGCCCCATGTGAAATTCAACAGGAGATTAGGAACCTGTGTGTGTGTGTGTGTGTGTGTGTGTGTGTGTGTGTGTGTGTGTGTGTACATGTGTGCGCGTGCATGTTTGTCTCTGTGTGTGTGCGTGTGTGTGTGTGTGTGTTTCCAAAGCAGCACTGCAGCTCTTGCCAAGCATCAGCTCTGAAACCTTTCCTTCTCTGCTGCAGCGGCTAATCACGCATGTGACTGTTTTACGCAATTAAAGCCGACAGATACTCGCCAGTGTTTGTTCAAATGGTTGCAAGTCGCCGATTTTGCTGACAAAAGACCAAATCTGTGCTTTGTGAGTAAAGCTTGCTTTGTTTTAGCTGTTTTATTATTATTATTAATATTGTTTATTTATTTTTCTTTCAAAAATGTTACATTTGGACCATTGTTTATTGTTCAATTCATTTTGCCCTACCAGATTCTAACTTTGAACTCGACTTCGCAAAGTAAAATTCCTAATGCTAAAACTGACCCTTGCTTACATGTTGGAATAAGAAATGTGTATGAAAGCTTTTCTTAAAGCCCATGCTTTGTTCAAGCCTTTCAATTACACTGCGTGTTTTATGACTTCAGGGGGTGAACACAGGTCTTTATCACGTTTTTGTCAGTGTCTGACAGAGAAAGAAATGGGCCACACTCTCTGCAATCATTGTTACGTGTGCTGTTCACTGACCAGTTTAAGGTCCCCTAGTGACGCGCTTGAATTGTGGGAACAAGCCGTTGTATTGTTGCTGTTGTCAGCAGCAGTAGTTGTTGTTGCCTGACTCTGCTCACAGTGACACAGTGGGCTTTTTTTTTATTTAATTGTTTTTTGCTGTGTGCTGATCCTCATGTCGGGTGCACTGGACAAGAAAGTAGGGCAGAAAGCATCTTTCAGGAGATTTAGATTTTATTTTTTTTTTCAGAGTGAGAAATATTCCAAATTGCGTTCAAGAAATCTATGAAGCTGAATATCTTATCAGTTATTCACATCTGCCCTTATAGACTGCATGTGCCATTGTGGGTGTGTGTGAGAGAGAGGGTTTGTTTATGATGTGCGTATTAAACACACTCTAAAATGTTGGTCGGACACATCCAGGCCAGGTTTGGTTTTATTCAATGTTTCTGTCCAGAACAGCAGCATTAATATGAGAATGCTTTCATCCTGCATCCAGTCTTTTTATTATTATTATTATTATTATTATTATTATTATTATTATTATTATTTTAAGTAAAGGGTGAACTCTAGAAAGATCCATTCTGATCACATACTTTTTTTGCACTGTTGTGAACTGTTAAAAATAACCAGATTATCCCTCTGGAGGAAGTGTTTAAGTTTCCGTGTAAACCCCTGCAACACAGAGTTGCTCTTTCAGAGAGCATTTCAGTTAAAACTCCTTTTCTTCGGTATTTTTGTGATTATTCGTTTGCGTGGTGCTCCGTGCCTTTGTAAATGCGGTACGGTTGAGGTCATAAAAATTGCATGTTTTTTTGTAGTTACTGCCCTGAACAAGCTATTTCACATAACGGATGTTTACAGTGTCCCCCAGTAATATTGGCACCCTTAATAAATATGAGCAAAGAAGACTGTGAAAAATTGTCTTTATTGTTTAACCTTTTGAACCTTTGTTAAAAAAAATTCACAAAAATACTCTGCTCTCATGGATATCAAACAATTGCAAACACAACACAGGTTTATAATAAAAATAAAAAAATCTTTGTTTATTATAGGTGTGCAACAATTATTGGCACCCTTTTAGTCAATACTTTGTGCTACCTCCCTTTGCCAAGATAACAGCTCTGAGTCTTCTCCTATAATGCCTGAATGAGGTTGGAGAATACATGTTGAGGGATCTGAGATCATTCCTCCATACAGAATCTCTCCAGATCCTTCACATTTTGAGGTCCTCGCTGGTGGACTCTCCTCTTCAGTTCACCCCTCAGGTTTTCTATGGGTTTCAAGTCAGGGGACTGGGATGGCCATGGCAGGACCTTGATTTTGTGGTCAGTAAACCATTTTTGTGTTGATTTTGATGTATGTTTTGGATCATTGTCCTGCTGGAAGATCCAACCACGCCCCATTTTAATCTTTCTGCCAGAGGCAGTCAGGTTTTCATTTAATATCTGTTGATATTTGATAGAGTCCATGATGCCATGTATCCTAACAAAATGTCCAGGTCCTCTGGCAGAGAAACAGACACAAAACATTAAAGAGCCACCACCATATTTAACTGTCGGAATGAGGTACTTTTCCATATGACTACCTCTCTGTGTGTGTTCATGTATGTGGAATAGGGAGGATAGTACATTCCTCAGAGTGTGTTCAGCTACCCTGTGATGCTGCAGTTGTGCCTGGCTTCATGTGTCTCGAGGGAAGCATGCACACAATCAAGGGACACCTTGACTGATGTAAATGTCACAAAAAAAAGTCTTAAACTACAAAGGCTGCAAATCAGGTACCTCCAGTTTGCAGGTTGCAGTTTAGTCCAAAAGGCCATACCGAACATGCGGTACACCTAAACCACTTTGGAACTCGTCACTTGTTTAGTGAATATATAGAGCAAATATCAGTTCTGACCATGCATGATTATTCTAAACATGCATGGTCACTGTGATCACAATGTTGGTTAATCCAGTAAGACAATCCTAAACTCTGTTGCAGCTAGAACTTTCAAGAAGTTTGGATTTTAACCAACGTTAGATTGTGCACTGCTTCAGTTGGGATACTGGCTGAAATATTGAGCTGACATTCAGTAACGCTTTTGCTGTACACTTGATATCTCTGCTCATTATTTCTCTGTATTACAGGACAGAAAGTTTAATCGCAGTGGAAATATGGTATTTGATTGTACTATATTTAAAGACGCTTTTTTTTTTTTTTACCGAATATCTGTTCGTTTAAATTAGGCAGAAGACATATCCCTAATCGCACACCAGGCCTTTCAAAACAGAAAGGCCATCCAAACTCATGTTCTAATACAAAATCTTTACATGGTCAATTCTGAATCCCTCACCTCGGTTAGTTTGGACGCCTGGGCTTTTTCAGAACTGAATAAAACACTTTGTGCGCGTGCCAGAGCGTGGCTCAGGCTTCCACATAACAGTTCGTTCTGTTCAAAACAGCCCGATGATCGCATACCTCCACTGATAAAGATGTCGTTATTACAAGCAAAAATGTAACGTTTGGGAAAAGCTTTTGGTGAACAAGTTAGGGTTGGGGTATACAGGGATATCTTGCAAATAGAGAGACTTTCATGAATTTTTCCAATAAAAAAAAAAGGCACAGTGGGTATTGTTAAATATACTCGTAGCAACACAATTTGGACTGACCATCAAGATGAGACAGCAGAGTTTCTGTTTTAAGTAGCAGAGCTAACATAGCTAGTGGTTGTCAGACGTTAATAAGTTTCTTCTCGGCCAATGAACATGTTAGCAATGAGATCCTGCACCTGTGGTTCCAAAGGCTACAGTACAGAAAGTGTCCCTTAAGGGTTCTTATAATGGTAATTATTAGGGATGCACCGAAATGAAAATTCTTGGCCGAAGCCGAATATAATGAAAAACTTGGCCGAGGGCCGAATACCGAACACGTTTTTTTCCATTTATTTTGCTATTTTTTTCACCATTGCATAAATTAAATAGTCAAAATGTGCTTTTTACTATTTTGTCTTGCTTTTCAAAGAAAAATATCTATTAAAAAAACTACAATTTCAAAATATTTATTTAACACTGAACATTTTTTTTTCGGTCCAGCAGGCATAGTCTACCAACAAGGCACAATATAACTTTAAATAAATGAGTAAAATAAAAATATTTGGATGTGGTCATCTTTGATCCCCCCTTGAATAGCCGATGTTAGGCCTATAACTGACTGCTGATAGAATGGAACACTCTGTAGCCTACCACAAAAAAGTGCATTGACGACAGTGCAAAAAATGGTTCTATTCGGTTATACACGGCTGATTATATTGGGGATATATATCGCTCGCGTCCCTGTACACCTCGCGGAGTATTATAGTAGATATAGTATAGTTAGATACGTTGTTAATGTTATGTTCCTTTAAATAAATACGTCTTTACCTGCTTCCGCACTCTACTCCCTTACGTCTCGCGACGTGACAGCATACTCCGGAACAGAAACAAAACAAATGCACGTGTCCACAGTAAACAATGTCACGGTTGTCAACATCCAAAGAGCATCCGCTCGTGCACGTAGCTCGTACATGCGCGCGCCCCCTCATCGCTCCGAGCGTGCTGCCGGAAGTAGGGGTCGTGTAATTCGTGTGTCTCACTCTGGTTGCTAGGCTATTTGGCGCGTCATCAAACACGTCATTGTTCGGTCAAATTTATTCGGCCGAACACCGAAAGTGCTTTTTTTTTTTTTTTTGCTAATTTCAGCAATAAGAATAATTTCGGTTGCTGAACATTCGGTGCATCCCTAGTAATTATAATAGACTTAATATTTTTAATTTGCATACAGTTGAGGTCGTAGGTTTACATGCGGCTTGCAGAATCTACAAAATGTTAACAATAACAAAAAACTGCATTTAAAAAAAATAATATTAATTTAGTACTGCTCTGAATTTCACATAACAGATGTTTACATATAGTCCACAAGACACAATAATAACTGAATTTACACAAATGAACTAGTTTACACATGCTTGATTCTTAATACCGTGTGTCGTTACCTGGATGATCCACGACTAGTTTTATGTTTTGTGAGAGTTGTTCATGAGTCCCTTGTTTGTCCTGAGTAGTTAAACTGCCCACTGTTCTTCAGAGAAATCCTCCAGGTCCTGCACATTCTTTACTTTTTCCCACCTGCTTTTATTAGCTAGCAAGGAAACTATACAGTCTCCAGTGTAATGATTTTATAAAAGTGAAGATTGCATTCCCCAGGGTTTAGTTATTTCCTATGCTTCTGAAAGGATTGTATGCATAGCTATGTTGTGTGCAAAGCCATCCAGAGCACAGACTAGGTAAGAGACCAAGCACAATGGCTGAAAATAATTGCAGGCCTTGAATACTGAAAGTCCTTGAGCAGTGACTGCACAACAACCCGCATTACAGTCGCTTCCACCAAGATCCTGCACGACTCCAGCAATTCAACATCCTCAATGTCTGTGCTATGTTACAGCATTGAGATGCAGTCCATGTTCATTTGTTTTATGTGGTACATTTGAGGAACATTTATTCTGAAATTGTTCCACAGTTTGTAGACATTTTTCTGCAGATTGGTGACCCTCTGCCCGTCTTTACTTCTGAAAGACTCTGCCTCTCTAAGATACTCTTTTTTTTTTTTTTTAATACCCAATCATGTTACTGACCTGTTTTCAGTTAACCTCCAGCTATTTCTTTTTAGTAACACTTACTTTTCCAGCCTTTTGTTGCCCCCATCCCAACTTTTTTGAGACGTGTTGCAGCCATCCAATTCACAATTACCTTATTTTTTTCCTTAAAATGGTACATTTCCTCAGTTTAAACATTTTATGTTTTCTGTGTTCTATTGTGAATAACATATGGGCTTATGAGATTTGCAAATCATTGCGCTCAGTTTTAATTTACATTTTATACAGCGTCCCAGCTTTTTAAAATTTTTTTATTGAGGTTGTACGAGTAGTCTATTCTATATGCAATTCTCTATTTAAGATGTGTACTCTGAAACCTTATTCTGTCCATGCATCCATGTCTGCCATGTCGTCCTCCTTTACCTACCTACCCTCTTGCTGTTTTTAAATCGGACATAGCGATCCATATTAGCAGTACATCAGACACAAGCTTTAATCTGCCCTTTTTGCTATTAGCCAGTAATTGCTCACAAACATCTGGGTCATTCAAGATTGTTCATTAATTTAAGCCCCGAAATGAATATGATCGAAAAATAGGCAAAGGAGAAATACAAGGAAAACTGTTTCCATTTGGAAATGAAAAATGAATGAATTCAACATGCATCAGCCAGATGCCTTCAATATTTTCAGAGTTGGACTTGTATCACTACATCATCTATCTTTGCAGCTAACTGCTTATACAGCCTCAACTTATAAGCATGAGCTCATTATCCTGGGGATTTATCAGAGCGCTTACTGCATAGCTACAGCTGTGTAGGTAGATCCGTGGCTCAAAATTGGCTTTGGATCATCAAGTGACTATGCAATGACTGGAATGCTCAGCGTTCTTGTTTTCACAGCCGCTGAGAATGTGTAGTGAATATTATACTTTAATGGCAAGTTATTTAAACTTGTTGAGTTTCAGTTCCTGTCAATGACCACTGTGTGATTTTTAAACTCCAAATACAAATTGGGCCTGTGCCAGGCCCATGCCAGTAATGACTAAAAGCCATTGCTGGTAAATACCCTTGTGGAGTGCCAAAATGCAATGTTCATTGTTAAAATATAATGATTGAGCCATTTTGATTATACCAATGAACTCATTGATAATAAGCCTCATGTTTTCCAATATGTTCTGCATGTCTGTAAAGTGCATGCAACAACTTTAACGCGTATCCTGTATCCAGTTGAACAAAATATAAACAATACATTTGTTTTAAAAATTGAAGAGTTTTTATTTGTTCTTTGAGATATTGTGACTCGCACAGTTATAATATAACATTATAATTATGCCTCCGCAACTAGAATCTGTCCGAAATTCTCATTAAGACGCAGGTTCTCAAAAACGACTGGTTGAATGTTTGTAGGATTTCTTTTTATCAATTATCATTGTTACCAGCAGATTTAGATTTAGGAACTGATTTAAACAGGGTCAAGGTCACCGCAAGGCCAAATATCTAAAATAGGACTATTCCGTTCCATTTAATTCGGCTTTATTTGTATAGCGCTTTTAACAATGGACATTGTCACCAAGCAGCTTTACAGAAATATATAAATTCAGGATGTACATTTTTAAATTGCGAGATTTATCCCAAATGAGCGAGCCAGAGGTGACTGCGGTGAGGGGAAAACTCTGAGGCGATATGAGGAAGAAACCTTGAGAGGAACCAGACTCAGAAGGGAAGCCGTCCTCATCTGGGTGACACCGGATAGTGCGATTATAAATAATTCCCTTCTATAACTGTGTACTACAGTACATGGTCAAAAAATGGATTTGCGTAACCAGGAAACTCAATACAGTTTCACATGATGTCTATTTTGTTGACGTTATCCGCTGTTCAATGATTGAGACTTGAGTGCAGTCCTAGAGCTATCATAGCAATTGTAGTCCTAAGCCATCGTGGCAAAATTGTTGTTCTCAACTGCAGGCCAAAGCCATCTTCATGATTTTTAAGTGGTACCATCCTCAGTAATTTCAATGATCTTCAGGAGAGAGACTGAGAGAGATTATTAGGTAGCCTAGACTTGTTGGTGATGGAGGCATGCCTGAGTTCTACTTGTTTAGTAGGTTAATTTTAATATGCATCTTTGTTAGTGTTTTTATGTCTTACTCTAGTAGTCGCTATAAATTGCCACATCATGCAGTGATTTAAAATGTCTTTTAAAAACCCATAACCACACTACAAAATGAATGTAAGGATTCCGGATTAGCTAAACATCGCTGTATAATACAGTTTACATGGCTATTAATTTTTACTAGCCAACAAGTATATAAAAAAAAATACTTGACTAGTTGTCTTTTCTATAGTTAAAGCAAAAACTAATCCAGGATATTTTTATATTTATTGATATTTTTAGGTTGATTTATTAATTTAGTTAAATGATGATAAACTACAGCAAACAGTGGTTTTTAGGCTACAATGTTAACGATAAAATAAACCGATCAGTGCAATAAATTTCCAAAAATGGTGAACCCATGTATCATATTACACTATTTAAAATGCACTCACACATATGGATGAGGTGACTCTTCTGTAATTGTTGATTCTGAAACTGAGCGTGCACAGCATGGAAACTCATGTCCATCAACAGAGGTCTCCTTATAGCTTATGATGGATGGAGGATGCTATAGAAATGACAAAAGGTTTTTCCAGGCTGACAGTAATCCAGAAGTCGAACCGCCATGTTTCACTCCAGCCTCAGCAGGATGTGTAAACAATTCTGGATTGTCTGTCCTGACGGTCTTTAAACTAGCTGAATGAAGTCGGATATTGACATGCATGCTGTTGGCACTGAACACGCTTTTTCACACAGCACTAGTCTCAACATTTTAGTTAGCTTTAAAGGACAACAAAAATGAATGTAGTACATGGGATTGGTCAGAATTCCTTTGGGATCCTGTGCCCATGATAGCCTCAGATTCCTGTTCTTGGCTGACAGGAGTGGAACCTGATGTGGTTTTCTCCTGTTGTAGCTCATCCTCCTCAAGGTTTAATGTTTGGTGCATGCTGAGATGCTTTTCTGCTCACCACGGTTGTAAAGAGTGATTATAAAGAGTTACTATATCCTTCCTGGCAGCTCGAACTAATCTGGCAATTTTCCTCTGACCTCTCTCATTAACAAGGCGTTTCCCCGCACAGAACTGTCACACACTCAGTGTTTTTTGTTTTTCGCACCATTCTGTGTAAACTCTAACGACTGTCGTGTGGGAAATTCCCAGGAGATCATGGTTAAAGTCACAGAGATCACACTTTTTCACCATTCCCCATGATGTTTGATGTGAGCATTAACCAAAGCATTAACCTGTATCTGCATGATTTTCTGCATTGCGCTGCTGCCACATGATTGTCTGACTAGATAACTGCATGCATGTACAGGTGTTCCTAATAAAGTGGATGGTGAGTGTATTGGCATCATATATTTTCAGACTTAAAGACTTGCTTTATTTACCGTCTGCTTTGTTTTTCCGTCGTCTGAATAGCTCTTAGTTTAGTCTGTACAGCCTCTACTGTATAATGACTTCTTCATAAGGATGTCCAGACAGACAGACGGATATTTTCCAGGCCTGACAGAGGGATTAATATCAGGCTCTAGCAACGGTTTCAGCTCAGGAAACAATACAGAGGAGGACAAAATAGGACAAAAACTAGACTACACCAATAAGGGTTCTGTTTCTAAAAACAATACATTCATTATTTAAAAGGCCTGTTACATTAATGCAGCTTGTAACCTAGAGCTACCTGAAAATATGTCCGCCACAAATGTTAAGTCAATTATGTATTACAAAGCAGTAGCTCGTGAAAAGTGAACGCAATGCAGGAAAAAAAAATTTCTATTCAAAAATGGCAAAGTGACCCTTTGACATATCGGCCATTGTGAGAAGTTAAAACTGAACTGCATGTAAACAAATTTGGAAGCCGTTTGTATGATCAAACACTGTAGTTGTAGTATGTTGTGGCTACACGCTGCTTTACAGTCAGAGAAACTCAGTTGTTATGAAATCTGACTTTTCAACGAATTCTTCCTTGTTCTGCGCTTTTCCTTGAGGTCAAGTTTACACGCACCTTGCTAAATGTTAACAATTATTTATTTTTTTTAAAAGAGATATCATAAAAATTGCATTTTGTTTTGTTTATTTGGTACTGCCCTGAATCAGCTAGTTCACATAACAGATTGTAACAAATTTTCAACAGTGGGCAAGGAGGAGGTGGGAACCGTAAACGTAAACATAACACAAACGTAACTCAAACACAAAACACGCATATGTGTCTCTCTCTCTCTCTCTCTCTCTCTCACTCTCTCTCTCTCTCACTCACTCACTCACTCGATCCAGTGCTTCCAGTCGCTCCTTTATCGCTGTCTCCCACTGATTAGATCACTCAGTGCCAGGCATGTGTCCTCAGTTTCAGGCCCCGCATCCTGGGAGCGAAAGGAGAAAGTAGGCGAGTAGGAGAGCTAGCAAGAGAGAGGGAGGGGGAGAGAGAGAGAGAGAGAGGAGAGGAGAGAACACTGATTCACTGGTCCCCAAACACGCTGGCATCTGGTCCATTCCCCAGCTGGGAAACGATCCTCCACAACGTCGGGCGATGGCACTGGACTTCCTGGCGGATGGTTATGGCGCCTCCCCTTTTCAGGCGGACAACAGTTGTTCCTCCACCTCCTGGTGGACGGCAGCAGGCAACCGCTTCGGCACCACAGCAACCGCTTCGGCACCACACTTCGCCAGCGCTTCCCTGGGTTTTGGCACCATTGTAACAAACTTTCAACAACGGGCAAGGAGGAGGCGGAACCGGCTGAACCTAAACATAAACTTTAATAATAAACAGAACATAAACATAACATCCACAACCAAAAAGTCATGAGGTTTCTCTCTCTCTCTCTCTCTCTCTCTCTCTCTCTCCCCGGTACTTCCAGCCGCTTTTTTACCGCTCTCTCCCACTGATTAGATCACTCCTTGCCAGTTGTGCATCCTTACAGCCTGGCCCCTCCCTCCTCCTCGTCACACAGATGTTTGCACATAGTCCACAAGACGCAATAATAATTGAATCTACACAAACGAACCAGTTCAAAAGTTTACACACGCTTGATTCTTAATACCATGTGTCGTTACCTGGATGATCAACGACTGAGCAGTTAAACCGCCCACTGTTCTTCAGAAAAATCCTCCAGGTCCTGCACATTCTTTACTTTTCCAGCATCTTCTGCATATTTCACCCCTTTTTCCAACAGACGCTATATGATGTCGAGATCCATCTTTTCACACTGGGGACAACTGAGGGACTCGTACACGACTATTACAAACGGTGCAAACACGATACGTTAAGTGCCAGGGGGTGTAAACTTTTGAACAGGATGATCGGTGTAAATTGTTATTTTGTTAGTACTGCCCTTCAGAAGCTACATAAGTTATTTACATGTTTCCTAGATGACAACACAATAACAATTCACACCAGCATTAATACACCAAGTAATGTTATCAAAGTAAGATAATGCGTGGATTACTTGATGGTTGTTTAAATGTTCATGAAATACACCTCGTGTTTATTCAATGCATGACTAAAAATAACTCCAGATTATTAGCGAAGAGTATATTACAGCATATCAGTCATTATGAGATTCATGTACTCGGTGATGTTCATTATTTGGATTATTTGGTTTTATTATTAAAAAGCACCACTTAATACAAGCGTTCGCTACTTTAACGTTACTTGTTTTACTAAGTATAATATACTTTACTATATTAATGGTTTGCTTATCTTGGTTAATACAATAAATGTTGCCAATTAAAGGAACCTTAATGTAAAGCATGAATAAAATGAACTCTGGTCTAGATTTGGCTCGTGTGTACTGTAATTCTACACCCAAAAAAACCGCTTGTGGCATTCCCACCTCATCCCATCCCTCTTTAGCTGAGCATGTTTTTGACAGCTGCTAGCTGTCTGCATCATGTGACCCCGAGTGCTAGGAGTCTCCACATGGTTGCACTCCATTAGCACTGGATTAGTGCGCTAAGTCACGTCTCAGGAGCGATGCCGTTTACTGTAAACGAACGAACGAATGAGATAAAAGCTAGTGACAGGAGCCAGGGCTGCTTTTAGATGTGCGGCTCTGATCTTTCAAAACCGCTCTCCCATCGTCGCTTCGAAGGAGGCGGGGATCCCGATCTCTAACAAGGAACTTTTTAATTAAAGTGCAAATTTCTTCAAATTGTTATGCAGACTTCGCATTTGATGTCCAATCAGTCTGCTGAATAAGGATGTGGCTACTTCTGTAGCCAGCTGATTAAGACGTTTTTCTGATAGACCAGACCCCTGTTTTTCAACTGTAAGGCTTTTGTGCATTACGTAGAATACTTTTCCATCCGTCAGATGTCAGAGTTCAGGACGAGAAGGTCTTTAAAGTGATTGTGAAAAGTTTGTAACTTTTGGAGCAAACATTAATCATCTCGTGTGTGTGTGTGTGTGTGGGTCTCTAGGGACTCGCTATGCTTGGTACTGTACTCAGATGTACACCTCTCTCTCTCTCTCTCTCTCTCTCTCTCTCTCTCTCTTTAGATTGGTGAAATTAGTAAATAAAGCAAACAAGTTCAATTATGTTAAAAAAAAAAAAAAGAGCAAATAATCACTGTTCATTCTTAAGGTAAGTGTGTTGGTCAGCTCTGTGTGAGCCCACATTATGGCCCTCTCCCATTTTCTTCCTTTTAAAATATTTAATAAGACATAATTGAACTCATAGTTTTTCATAATAGTTAAAAAAGAACAGTAGTGCCTTTTACGTATCCTTTTTCATTTTGGACTTTTATTAAACCTCAGCAAGACAAAATATCATAAACTGTGTGTACATTGTGAAAAGGTCAAATAATGTGATGTGTGTTTTCCTTATTGTCCACCTCGTCCTGAAAGGACCTTTCTTTTGGAATCATTTTGGAGAAAAATGAAAGTAATGTAATTTTATTTTGTTGCATTGGCTGTTTCACACAGAGCATCTTACAGAAGTGTTTTTTTCTTTCTTTCTTTCTTTCTTTTTTTTTGGTGGTCTCCACTGTTTGTTTATTTTTGTTTACACCTGTCCACCTGTCCATGATAATGAATGTGGTGAATGTATTGCACAGCACCACACAAGCACCCAGTATGCTCCCAGGCTTTTCTTTTGTCCCACAAGCTTCATACCTGGCCTAAAGGTAATGAAAGTAAAAGCCGTTTACTCCAGCGAGGTTTTGCACACCCCTAGTTTCCACTGAAAAACAGTTATCCTTATGTCCGTATGAATACAATTGCTTTTTATTCAGTGCAAGTTAAGGGTGCTAGCGCAATCTCGATGCAGGTCTCTTCCTTGTGTCTTCAGTGAAATTTGATCTTATGGCTTGAAGGGAATGGGATAAAAGAACAAGGCTTCATAAGTGTTTTCAGGTAGTTGGGAGCTGATCTGTTTTTGTGGTGTTCGATTGGATCAGTTGCAGGGGCCACGAATTTCAATACTGGGGAAAAAACAAGAAGAGAGAGATGTTGTCCATGTAGTACTTGTAATTTTGTTGTACTTTACGCTGGACTGGACGAACAGGTATTCGCTGTTTCTGCTGAAACAAAGCAACTTTTATAAAAGTATGCATAGAGTTTGCTTAAATAACTGCAGCAATAGCAATTATGTACGTGATTTCGGCAATTTTGATTCTGGCATACAAATGAAAAGTTTGTAGTAATGAGAGTGAAGAATGTCAGTCCAAACCTATGTGTTGGGACTTTGATGGATTAAACTAGATGGCAGTAAACCTGCTGATGCTGGCAAAAACATTGTACTTTATTGCCTTTGTTGATAATGGAGGAATTGCAGTCTTAAAGGCAATACCAGAGGACCAAAATTTACCCTTCACATTTTGTTAACTGCCTTAATTTACAACTGACTGGCACAGAGTATCTGCACTAGTTAGTGTGGAAGCTGGGAGTATACCGTAGTGCGGGTCTGCCCTGGCTTGGGTGCCGGGGGTCTGCCATGGCAGGGGTGCCGAGGTTCTGCCATGGCAGGGGTGCTGAGGGTTCTGCCATGGCGTGGGGACCGGGGATCTGCCATGGTGCAGGCTCTGCTATGTTGCGAGGGGCCGGGTGTCTGCCCTAATGCAGTAGCTTAGTATTTGCTCTGGTGTAGGTGCTAGACATCTGTCCTAGTGATGTTTGTACTCTGTGATGCAGCCAATTCCAGTTCTTGCTTGTTTTGACCCTGATAACATTTTCTTCATGATTGAAAGCATTTTTCAGTCGTTCACCCTGTGGTCTTCCTTGGCCTGTCAGGTTGTTTGACACAGTTAAGCTCACCAGTGTGATCGAGCTATTCAATAATGTTAACATTAAACCAAACAGTTGACTTTGGCACACCTAATGTTTTGCCTTTGCTTCTGATTGATACTATTCTGATTTCCCTCCTCATGATGACCTGTTTACTTGCAGTGACATTTATTTGGTCTCATGTTTGAAAGACAAGAAACAAAAGACTACAGATACACTTGCCCACATCTAGAATCAACTCAAAAAAGTAAAATAACAACTAAAAAAAAAAATCCAAGGATTTCTTTGCTTTGTTAATAGTTCTAGGTTTCTAAAGAGTCTAAGTTTTTAAACAGTTTCTTTGGAAACTTTTCCAGAAAGGTAAAACCTTGCTGTCTACCTAGAACCTTTAATGTTTTCCCCCAGAGACAGCTGGTTTGTTCTTTTCTTCTTTTCTTTCATGTATTCATTTGATACTGCTACAGCACCCAGCTGGTAAAAGCAAAATCGCTAACTAATTATTTATAATGATCAAAATCTAAAACAATTTCTAGACATTAATACCCATGTGCTAAAGTTAAAGGGTGCGTTCTGCATTTTAACCGTGTAGTAATTGAGTCTGTACATTTTACACCGCGCTCCTGAAAGATTAAAAGAATATATTAACATTATTCATAAGACCGATATTAAGTATTAAATATTAATTTTGGGTCAATTAGATGGTGTAGTCTGTCTCCTATAAATATATTCATAACCAAAAAGTCATGCTCTACCCAGTAACCAAGGAGCTTTTATACACCTGTTAACTGTAGAGCAGCAATATTGACCCCGTCACTGCTGGGGGCATTTATTTCAGTGAAAGGCTACCACCCACACTTATGATTGATGGTAGAGCATGCACAATGCTGAAAGGGTCCTCTGTTGCTGCATTTCTTTGGGTTAAGGATTTGCATAGAAACTGGCTTTACAGTTGATTTGGAGTACGGTTTATGCAGAGTTGGAGCATTGATAATATTGACCGCATCGTATTAGTGAACGCTTAAAATGTTCATTAGTAATAATGGAGAAAAAACGTATTTATTTGCCTTCAAAAAACGCAAACAGCTGGCTGCCTTGTCGTAAATATATCAGAGATTAAATGATGGTCCAAAGGGTGGTTAAAAGCAAAGTGGACAAAAGAGTGAGCTGGGTGGATTATCCTTACCAGAGTCTAATACTTCCGCTGTGTCTGTGTCTTTATCTGATCTGACCATGTTTGATTATCTCCTTTTCTAATTCTGAGCTGGGCTGCCATCTTTGAATTGATGCAACCTTTTATAACCATTGTGAGTTAAGCGCACTGTACCTGTTCTGTGTTCCTGTCTGCGTGATCCTCCCCAGTGCTTGGCCTCAGCATTTGTACACGATGTTTAGTGATGTTAGTGTCTGTTTATTAGTCTGGCTCTACTCTGTCTCTACAGGATTTTGGCCGAAGCTCGTTTGGCTTCAAGGGCTAGCAATCAGCAACCGAGTGGAGTTGTAGGCAGTCGTTTGTGGACCCAACCAGGAGACTTTCATCTTGTATGCAAGCAGTGGGCAGGGTCAGGACAAAAGCAGAAGGCAAACATGCACAAGGGGTGATTAGGGTCTCTGGGGAGCATTTTAAAATCTGACAAGGAGATGTCAAGCTTTTATCGTGAACTGAACAGGAAACCCATCCCATTAAAACAAGTCCTAATGAAAGGAAAGAACAGATGCAGCGCAGAGCTGGACATTCTGGAAAGACACTTTTGGTTTATTAGATTTCAAGGGAACATTTAGATTCAAGACTCGGGTCCATGAATATGGTGTTGTAATGGCAACAGATCTTTGCCTTTAACATTCATACTGATCATTGGGTCAACATTCTGAGCAAGGCCAATTCTTTTGTTCTTGATATTTGGGTTTGAGATGAAAAGATGAATATGAGATGATTGATAAGAATGTCAGCTTTCATTTCCTGATATTTACATCTAGATGTGCTGGTTTCAGATACCAAATCAAACCAGCTCATCAGGCACCAAAAACCATGCCATGGATAAAGTCATAGAGATCACACTTTGTGACCCTTTCTGATGTTTTGTGTGAACATTAACTGAAGCACTTGACCTCGATCTGCATGAGCTACATCGTGTGTAAGCACCTACAGGCCTCTGTAAGCACATTAAATGTTTATGTCCATGACTGCTCAATCAGAAAAAGACTTAACAAGTAAGGCTTTCATGGAAGGGTGGCTAGGAAAAAGCCCTCCTCTCCAAAAAGAATACAGTGCATCCGGAAAGTATTCACAGCGCTTCACTTTTTCCACATTTTGTTATGTTACAGCCTTATTGCCAAATGGATTAAATTCGTTATTTTCCTCAAAATTCTACAAACAGTACCCCATAATGACAACATGAAAGAAGTTTGTTTGAAATCTTTGCAAATTTATTAAAAATAAAAAACAAAAAAAAGTATTCACAGCCTTTGCCATGACACTCAAAATTGAGCTCAGGTGCATCCTGTTTCCACTGATCATCCTTGAGATGTTTCTACAACTTGATTGGAGTCCACCTGTGGTAAATTCAGTTGATTGGACATGATTTGGAAAGGCACACACCTGTCTATATAAGGTCCCACAGTTAACAATGCATGTCAGAGCACAAACCAAGCCATGAAGTCCAAGGAATTGTCTGTAGACCTCCGAGACAGGATTGTATAGAGGCACAGATCTGGGGAAGGGTACAGAAACATTTCTGCAGCATTGAAGGTCCCAATGAGCACAGTGGCCTCCGTCATCGGTAAATGGAAGAAGTTTGGAACCACCAGGACTCTTCCTAGAGCTGGCCGCCTGGCCAAACTGAGCGATCGGGGGAGAAGGGCCTTAGTCGGGGAGGTGACCAAAAACCTGATGGTCACTCTGACAGAGCTCCAGCGTGTCTCTGTGGAGAGAGGAGAACCTTCCAGAAGAACAACCATCTCTGCAGCACTCCACCAATCAGGCCTGTATGGTAGAGTGGCCAGATGGAAGCCACTCCTCAGTAAAAGGCACATGACAGCCCGCCTGGAGTTTGACAAAAGGCACCTGAAGGACTCTCAGACCATGATGAAACAAAGATTGAACTCTTTGGCCTGAATGGCAAGCGTCATGTCTGGAGGAAACCAGGCACCAGTCATCACCTGGCCCATACCATCCCTACAGTGAAGCATGGTGGTGGCAGCATCATGCCGTGGGGATGTTTTTCAGCAGCAGGAACTGGGAGACTAGTCAGGATCGAGAGAAAGATGAATGCAGCAATGTACAGAGACATCCTTGATGAAAACCTGCTCCAGAGCGCTCTGGACCTCAGACTGGGGCGAAGGTTCATCTTCCAACAGGACAACGACCCTAAGCACACAGCCAAGATAACAAAGGAGTGGCTACAGGACAACTCTGTGAATGTCCTTGAGTGTCCCAGCCAGAGCCCAGACTTGAACCTGATTGAACATCTCTGGAGAGATTTGAAAATGGCTGTGCACCGACGCTCCCCATTCAACCTGATGGAGCTTGAGAGGTCCTGCAAAGAAGAATGGGAGAAACTGCCCAAAAATAGGCGTGCCAAGCTTGTAGCAACATACTCGAAAAGACTTGAGGCTGTAATTGGTGCCGAAGGTGCTTCAACAAAGTATTGAGCAAAGGCTGTGAATACTTATGTACATGTGCTTTTTTTGTTTTTTATTTTTAATAAATTTGCAAAGATTTCAAGCAACCTTCTTTCACGTTGTCATTATGGGGTATTGTTTGTAGAATTTTGAGGAAAATAATGAATTTAATCCATTTTGGAATAAGGCTGTAACATAACAAAATGTGGAAAAAGTGAAGCGCTGTGAATACTTTCCGGATGCACTGTATGGTAGCATGACTTGGGTTTGAAAAATTGCATCTGAGCAAACAAAAGTTATGGAACAAAATCACTTGAACTGATGAGGCCAAGGTGGAGATGTTTGGTCATCATGCACGGCGCCATGTTTGGCGAAAACCAAACACCTCATACCAACTGTCATGGTGGTGCATGGTAGTGGAGGAGTGATGATTTGGGCTTGTTTTGCAGCCGCATGTCCTGGGGAAACTTGCAATCATTAAGACAAAGATGAACTCCACTTTATATTAGAATATTCTCGTGACAACTGAGGCCAGGTATCTGTCTAGCAGCTTAAGCTGGGTGGAAATTGAGTCATGCAACAGGACAATGATCCCAAGCCCACCAGCAAATCAACATCTGAATGGCTAAAGAAGAAAAAAAAAAATCAAGGTGTTTGAATGGAAAGTCAAAGTCCAGACCTTAACCCCAGGTCTGTGATAGGAGCTGTGCATGAATGAAAGCCCTAAAATATCAATGAACTGAGGCAATTTTGTAAAGAGTGCGACAGAATCTCTCCGAAATCAATGTCAGAGACTGATAAACTCTTATAGAAAAAGTTAACTTCAAGTAAATGTTGCTGGTTCTACAGTACGTTACTGAAATATAGGGTGTACTTATTTTTTCCCACCTGGTTATTGAATGTTGGATTACTTTTTGGAAAATAAATGACTACATATTTAAATCTATTGTGTTTTTCTGTTGTCACCTGAGGTTATTTGCTTGTTTATGGAAGTTGGTGAGGACCACACAGGGGGGTCCTCACACAGTCATTTTCCCCATGATTGATTATTTCTGACTGTATTTGCGACAGGTTCCCTAAGGTTCTGTCTCAGGAAGCATTTTTGAAACGAGAAAAATGAGCACCATGCAATTGACTTGCTAAGTACTATTGAGAATCTTTCATCCCAGTTGCTGTGGCAATAAGCTCCTTAATTCCAGCCACCCTTGTATGACACGGACAAAAACCATGCCTTGTCTGAAAGACATGGCCGGGCTTTCAGCTGTACTTAGACCTCAAAACTCTTGATGGTTTCGATGGTTTGCATCACCATATTTCCATTATCTCTGAAGAGCTTTGTTTGTGTCCTTGATGTGCAGCTTCACACTGATTAAAGGTGTTCATGGGCCAAGATTGCTTCCTGTTTTACTAGAGGAAATCTTTGTATAAAAAGGCTACAAGAGCTGTATTGCCTTGGCTAATGATCATGCACGGTTAACACATGGAACACTCGGTCTTGATGCTTTTTATAAGGAGCATTAATAAGAATTAAAGCTGTTTTCTAAAAGGTTTCACAAACGCCAAACAATACAATGAATAACAATAATGTCACATTTGAGTTTTTGGATCCTCTTTACTGTGTTGGTTATATTTATGTTGATTAAATCAAGAATGGGTAAAAATGTTCCACTTGGATTCATTTGGAAGACTGCAATAATAGCATGTGTACACACACACACACACACACACACACACACACACACACAGCGCAGCAGTGACATTGATTTCTCCAGTTTAGTGTGCTTTAAAGTAGAGCACGCCACCTGCATAGCTGTAATTACTTTTCCTGAAAATGACTGGCAGTGCTAAAGACTTTGATAATGGTAAATTGGATGCCTCCTGCAGAGGTTTGAGCCATAGCAGAAGACAGAGAGAAGCAGCTCAACTGGAACTCTGGCAGTATCAGGAACAGTTTGTTGTATCTTTTTATTTGTTGATTTTTGGTTGCTAGATGCCTTATCGATGTTTCTTCACTGAGAAAATGAGCAGTACAGTTTAAAATGTCTAGGTTGTAGTTTACTTGGAAAGGAATCAGGCAACGAAACATATTTGGGATTTGGTACTGTACACTTGTTCTAGTGCATTGTACATGTTTAGAGTGTTTGCTTTCAGCTCATAGCTATGTTTCCTGGGGTTGATTTTGTTAAATATGCTCTGTTGAGGGTTGTTTTACATCATTATCTTAGCTAGAACGACTTCTAGGCATGTATAAGAACAAAATGATTAAAAAAAAAAAAGCGTGTTAAGCATGAGACGGTGAATGTGTAGTTGTCTGCCTAGGTCAGAGTGTTGTGACAATTCTTGTTGCCATTTCCTAACTTTCATTTACCTCTCACCTAGACAACTGTTTTGTGATGTCTTGGGAATGTGCATATTCAGCCAAAAACTGTCTAGCTATTGCCAGAAACATTCTCAGGGCAGTGATTTTGTATCCATAACACCAACACTGGTACATAGCATAACTGATTGATTATCATTACAAGCCAGCTGGGCCGATATGCACCGTACATTAATTGTTATATTAATTATTAACATGACCTGCAAGCTGTAGGAAGTAAGAGTAAACCATGCACGAGTTTTCAGAAATGTGTACAGAAATGTCACATCAGACCTTCCTGCCACATTGTTGGTAGGCTTACTAATCTATATTCTTCGTTCTCTGTTCCTGCATCCAGCTCCAGTATGCTTTTCCTGCTCTGAATGCTGAGGTTCACCTCCTACACCCCTCCAGGAAGCTGCTGGCTCGGGCGGTAGCATGGCTACCAACCTGTGTGCAGCACACTGAACACCGCGTCTGCTCCTGTCGGACTAGATTAGCAGCCCACTTGAGCGGAGCCCTGATGGAGGCCACGGCTGCCATCACCACCAGCCCACCCATGTTCAAAGGTATGGGGAGCTCAAACCTGTCTCTATGCTGAGTTGGTTAAGTGGCGCAACAAAGTGGTGCAGTCGTTCATAAGTTGCCACACCCATCCGTGGTTGGGAGTCCAAGATAGAAAAGATGGCCATTCTCTGAGTGACAGGAGAGGGGTGGCATATTCTCTCTCTCCCCTATCAATCTCCCCATGCCCATAATTGCTTAGTGTCCCAGTGGTTGAAAGCGGAGATGTATTATACCACAACGCCCTCCCTGACAGCACAACCAGTTTTGCTCTCTTGGACTCCCGACTACAGATGGCCCAATCATGGGGATCTGTGAGCTCATACATGCAGAAGTGGGCGGATAACATGGAAGCGTGTGATGGCGTTCGCTCCTTCCTGGTTGGTAGCTGTCGAGTTATAGGGGAGATCTAATTGAAGGGTGGGAATTGGCCATGACTAAATTAGAGAGAAAATGAACAAAAAAGAGGGACATCACCTTGATTCTTTTAATATAGGTGACAAAAGAACTTGACAAGATAACCGAAGCATTCCGATTTGAGAAAGTTGAATCCCAAGAGTGTACTATACTAATGCCATTAATAAAAATAAAGGTCATTTTGTTCCAGATCTAAGTGCGGTCAGTACTGCAGTATTGCCATTGAGCATGAATAGTTGTAGAGGTGGCTACAGTGACTGGAAATATCTTCGTTAACACCATAGCCACATAAATTAATGTTAGTTTGGAGATTTACTGTCTTGGGTAATGTAATGCATCATAATGTGATGTGCTCACCAAGAGCAGATTTAGTGCCATTTACAACAAAAGACAGCCAACAACGTAGTTCTGTCAGTATCAGAGATTTTTGGTTAAAATCTCAGAATGTGTTTGCTACTACAACACTTATCTAAAAGCCACCAACATAAAATTATGTGAAAAGCAAAAGCTACAAACACGGTCATTGCAATGGTGAACCATAAACAAAGCATATTAATGGAGGATCTTCTACTAGAGGATCGTCATCATGTAATGTGATCTGGAAAGCATGTTATCGCCCTGTCTGTTACAAAGTTTAGCCAAGATATTATTGGGATTGTCTCATACAGTGTAATCTTAAATCACAGTGACATTGTGGCAGAACACAGAAAAGTGGTATTTAACAAAAGCAAGAGAAGAGGGCTTTATGCATTTTAGGAAAAGAGGAGTTTCCACTTTTACGGCATTACCGCGAACAACTTGTTTACATTTACAGCGTTCGCTTTAGATGACGTAGCTTCACTAAAATTGGAAATGCAAATAAATGTAGCCAGTGTCTTTGATAAATGTTTTTATTATATTGAAAGAGTTATATTGTAAGTGTATAATGTAAGTATTTTAACTGTAAATACATTTTCCATTTTCAAAATATGTTAAAGAGCAAAACACAGACTCAGATTTTTGATAAACATGTCAAAATAAAAAACTGTTTCAGAGCTGTACAGCGCTGCCATGAGTACGAAGACGTTACTAGGACGAAGGCGGGACATTTCTCTTCGTTTGTTAACGTTAAAAGTAAAGACAGGCTTGTTGTCGTCTGACCGACTTGTTTTTAAAAAGATGAGGGAGCTGATGGCGCAGAACGAGAGGGAGAGAGTGCGAGAGCAGCATTGGTTGAGCGAGATAGACAGCGAATGAAGAGAGCGAGCGGTGGTAGCGAGAAAGCCGGTGATCGGGAGAAATAAACTGTTATTTTCTGATCGTTAACCCTGCAGGAAGGTGCCGCAATGTTACCGGTACCACCGGTGTCGTCATGCGTTTATTAACTGGTGGGAACATTTCCTCATCGTGGCATCCCTATTAATGTTACCTGCGGTGCTCTTCGGCCCTCTTCATCTTCCTGGTACGGGGCGGCTTGAAGGTCCGCTGGTTTGTGTTCATTATGAACTGACAATTACGCGTCTCGATTGACAAGAAAAAGTGGAATTCGGATTTTATTTACCCGGGCAGGCCGCCCAAGAAGAGCCTATGTATGGGAAACATTGGACTCATTGTACTGATTACATCACACTGGGTTTTTGGGAATTGGGTGCATGGGGGAGGGGCAGGCATGTCTTAGCTTTCCTCTCTTTGATGTATATTCATATTCCATGCATCTTGACATCTCTGTTTTGATTTGCATCCCAAAAGAAACGGATAAGAACACTCAAATGTTCTCCTCTCAGTTGTCTGTCTTTAATGAGATTCCTACATTACGTAACCTTCAGGTGTCCCCAAGTGCCGTGTGCCCCAGCAGGCTGAGCGCCGAGCTCTGTAAATCGATCCTTCGGGCAGCTTAACAGCCCGTCGTCTGGCATACGGCCAAGTGACGTGGCGTCTCCAGTTCTGAGCTCGACCGGCTGAGTCACTCACCCTGCTATCTCTGGCTTCCAAATATTAATTACAGGAGAATTCTTTCACTTTCGAGCTGCGGGAAATGCGTTCCCTCCAGAGCCAAAACACAGGCTCTTTAATGGACATTGGCTCCTTTCTCTCTCTCTCTCTCTCTCTCTCTCTCTCTCTCTCTCTCTCTCTCTCTCTCTCCTCTCTCTCTCTTTTTTATTTATTATTTTTTAAACACTTTTGTTTTGGCTTTTACAGAAGAGTGAGCCATGACAGTGGGCTGTGAATTGTCTCCAGAAACACGTCTCGTTTTCGCTCGGTCTAGATTTTTTGTCTCTGTCGTTATCTGTTGGATTTATTAAGCGAGATTTTTGATTGCGTACTGCTAGAACAAAGCCAACATGCAGTAGTGGAGCAGTTCTTGAAATTGCTTGTTGTTTGAAATATACTCTTAGGAGTTTAATATTTAAAAATTGTATTCAGAAACTAAGCTTAAGTATTATGATAAAAACATGTCATTATTTAGTGTTTGCCCCAGATGTCTAGAGTTATGAAGCTTTCTCTTGTTTCTCATCTCTATAAAGCCTTTTGTGATTTACTGAAAGATGTATTCACTGAATTCATACCTCCATACGTCAATAGATATCTAGTTTAACCTGTGCATTTAGTATTGCAAAAAATAGTTTTATTTTAATATATATATATATATATATATATATATATATATATATATAATATATAATATATATGGCGAGAGAGAGGTGTAACACAATGCCTGTATCTACAATGTTTCTGTTTAGTGCCCCAAATATCTGTATTTGGATTTCAATGGGCACGGCCTAAACTGGAAGGAGATTTTTTTATTTTTTCCTTCTTTTAGGGGATTTAATATGGAAATGCTGGAAAACACTTAGGGGGTTTAAAAATGAATGAATAAATAAATAAAAAGCCGTCAGTGTGTGTGTACTGTATCACTATATAGTTTATAACTGGTCTCAACTAAAGATGCGCACAGGACTATATCACCCCCATGCCACAAAGCCCCCCGCCTCACTTTGGTCACCTGCCAACTCTTACCCCTTTTCCAGCTCTCTCCTCTCACACAACAGCTATCAGTGAGGGTGAAGGCTATCACCTGCTTCCTCTGAGACACATGAAGCTAGCTAACCATATCTTTTTTTCTTTTCTTTTTAATCTCTTGCTGCATCACAGGACAGCATAACACACTGGAAAGAAAGTGGTGTATGCCCTCTTCTGCATACCTTAGCTCACAGATGCCCACAATTGGCTAGTCAATTCTGTTCCCTTGGCTCAGGTCCACTGATGTCTGTGGTATTGTCAGGAGTTGAACTCTCATTCCCCTGACAATGGGTTTATTATTTTTGTTTGTACTTCATCGTGATATTTTCTAATTACCCAAAATACAAACTAACTAGTAGGCTAATTTAAACCATGTTGACCCTGACCAGGCAGTTACTAAGGACCGGTCATTGTCCTAAGCACTTCATGCAAGGATCCCAGTCCCTGAACCCTTCTAGCAAGCTTTAGGGGGAAAAAATGAACTCAAACTAAAAGACTCATTATCTGTTCAAACCAAATAATGTATTTGTATTCAGTTACATCCCTAATACTCCCCCTGGCAAAAATTATAGAATCACCAAACTTGGAGGATGTTCACCTGGCTTTTTTTTTTTTTTTCTTTACTTCGTAGCAAATAAAGAAATCACAGATATGAGACAAAACAATTTTTGTTTAATAGTTGAACATTCTGGCTTTGTAAAACATGTTAAATAAACTAATTAAATGAAATTATTTAAATTTCAAAATCAATATGGAATCAACAATGGAATACATTGGAAGTGAAAAAACAATGGAAGTGTGTTGATTCCATCATTTTTGCCAGGGGTAGCAGATGATTTTTATGATTTTTCTCCATAATTCACGTTTCAATTGGACGCTTCCTTTAAATTGTCTCCATTGTTTTGTTGTGACTCCTGATGGGTGCGTAAGTGATCTATCTGGCAGTACATCATGACAAGTAAAGGTGGACAGGAATAGCAAAGGTCAGGTCAAGTCACAGGAATCTGCCTGTCTATTACTATGTTCTGAATGTGAGGCCCATTTGCTGTTCCTCATGCCAAAATGTTGTGTCAGATGTGAAAGATGTTCGGCTCGTCCATTAAGTATTATTATATTATAATATTAGTGTGTGTGTGTGCGTGCGTGTGTATGTGTGTGTATACATATATGAATACATGTATGTGTGTGTGTGTGTGTGTGTGTGTATATATATATATATATATATATATATATATATATATATATATATATATATATATATATATATATATATATATATATATATATATATATATATATATATATATATATCACACACACACACAGTAGTGCTTGAACGTTTGTGAACCCTTTAGAATTTTCTATATTTCTGCATAAACATGAAATAAAACATCATATTTTCCCACAAGTCCTAAAAGTAGATAAAGAGAATCCAATTAAACAAATGAGACAAAAAATAATTGGTCTTTTTCTTTTTTTTTTTTTTTAATGGGGGAAATGATCCAATATTACATATCTGTGAGTGGCAAAAGTATGTGAACCTTTGCTTTCAGTATCTGGTGTGACCCCCTTGTGCAGCAATAACTGCAACTAAGTGTTTCCGGTAACTGTTGATCAGTCCTGCACATCGGCTTGGAAGAATTGTAGCCCATTCCTCAGTACAGAACAACTTCAACTCTGGGATGTTGGTGGGTTTCCTCACATGAACTGCTTGCTTCAGGGCTTTCCACAACATTTCTATTGGATTAAGGTCAGGACTATGATTCATTCCAAAACATTAACTTCTTCTTTAGCTATTCTTACTTTAACCATTCTTTGGTAGAATGATTTGTGTGTTTAGGATCGTTGTCTTGCTGCATGACCCACTTTCTCTTGAGATTCAATTCATGGACAGATGTCCTGACATTTTCCTTTATAATTCGCTGGTATAATTCAGAATTCATTGTTCCATCAATGATGGCAAATCATCCTGGCCCCAGATGCAGGAAAACAGACCCAAACCATGACACTACCACCACCATGTTTCACAGATGGGATAAGGTTCTTATGCTGGAATGCCGTGTTTTCCTTTCTCCAAACATAACACATCATTTAAACTGAAAACTTCTATTTTTGTCCCACAAAACATTTTTCCAGTAGCCTTGTGGCTTGTCCACATGATCATTG